>NW_028327176.1:138175502-138331502 GCF_987537825.1 Furipterus horrens | reverse complement strand
GATGCACAAGAGGGCTGACTGGGCTCCCATGGGTGGCAGCCTAAGGGCTGGAGGGCTACTTCAGTGGCCAGAGGGTCCCCCCTGAGAAGTGTGGGGTCTAAACCCCAAGCTTGACTCCTCAGCCTACAGCACCAGAACCAGAAAAGGAACCGAAATAATATATGGTTGTGAAAATCAGCAAGGTTTCTATCTGCCAGGGAGAGAAGGCTGGAGACTCAGAGAGCTTTTAAAGGACTGGTGCACAAAATTTCATTTGTAGCCACCTACCCTGGGCTCCAGTCGAGGGAGGGCAGAGTGGAGTAGAGACATTTGAGCAGAGTCTAGGGCTGGTGGTTCTGAAGAAAGAGCTGAGGGGTCAGCCACCAGTATTTCTACCGAGCCACTCCCTATACTGCAGAGGCCATCTTTCTCAGGCAGAGCACTGCTCTCTGAATGGCATCAGCCTGCGAGGAAGCAATAGCCCTGTCCACAGGAAATACTGTGCTCTACCCTGTGGGGCTTAAGCTCAGCTGCTGAGGAGTACAGCTGGAAGACTTTTACTTTTTAACGCTATAGAAATCCTGCAGGCAGAGGCAGAATGCTGGGAGCTCTGAGGCTTCAGCTGAACTCCCCCACCCACCTCCCAGCCCCGCCTGGGGCCTGATGCTAATAAAGCTAGCCTTGGTGTGCAGCCGGACACTTTTTTGCATATACCCAAGCATAGCATAGTGAGCCACAAGTTGTGGATCACTGATAACTCAAAGCAGGTTGCCCAGGGCCAGTCACAGGCAGGGTTTGACTTAGGATTGCACCAGAGTCTTGCAGGTCTGCCTAGTACATAGAAACAAACATAAAGCAGCAGCCAAAATGGAAAGACAAAGAAACATATTTCAAATGAAAGAACAAGAGTATCCTCCAGAAGAAGAACTTGATTAAATGGAAGCAAGCAATTTATCAGATAGAGAGTCTAGAGTAACAATTATAAGGATACTCAACAGCATGAAAAAAGACATAGAAACCATAAAAAAGGAAAAGTCAGAAATAAAGAATGCAATATCTAAAATAAATAATACATTTAGTAGGTTAGATAAAGCAGAGTACTGAGTCAGTGATTTGGAAGACAAGGTAGGGAAAAACACCAAAGCAGAGCAGCAAAAAGAAAAAAGAATGTAAAAAAATGGGGGGAGCTTAGGAAACATGTTGGACAACATGAAGTGTAACAGCATCTGCATCATGGCAATGCCAGAAGGAGAAGAGAATGAGCAAGGAAGTGAGAACCTATTTGAAGAAATAATGACCCAAAGCACGTCTAATCTGATGAAGTAAAAAGATACACAAATCCAGGAAGCTCAGAGAGTCCCAAATAAGTCAGATCCAAAGAGACCTATACCCAGACACATCATAATTAAAATGACAAGGCTTAAAGACAAGGAGAGAATCCTAAAAGCCATAAGGCACAAGCAGGTAGTTACATAAAAGGGAGCACCAACTAGACTGTCATCTGATTTCTATACAGAAACATTTTAGGCCAGAAGGGAGTGGTTTGAAATATTTAAGGTGATGAAAAGCAAGGACATAAAACCAAGGCTACTTTCCCCATCAAGGCTATCATTTAAAATAAAAGGAGAGAAAAGGAGCTTCCCAAACAAGAAAAAGCTAAAGGAGTCTTTTAATACCAAACCAGTACTGCAACAAATGTTAAAGGGCTTGCTTTAAGAAGAAGAAGAAGAAAAAGAAAGAAAACAAAAACAGAGAAAAATAGTCTAACAATAAAATGGCACTAAAAATGTATCTATCAATAATAACCTTAAATGCAAATGGCTTAAGTGCTCCAGTCAAAAGATAGGGTAGCTGAATGATTAAACAAAATAAGACCCATATATATGCTGCCCCAGGAGACCAACATCAGTTCAAAAGATACACAGACTAAAAGTAGAGTGGTTGAAAAAGATATTTCATGCAAATGGAAAGGAAAAAAACGTGGGGTAACAATACCATATCTGAAAAGATAGGCTTTAAAACAAAGGCAATGGCAAGAGACAAAAAGGCCACAACATAATGATAAAGGGAGCAATTAAAAAATTGGATATGCCCCTAGTAAATATTTATGCACCCAACATAGGAGCACCTAAATATGTAAGACAAATATTGACGCTCATAAAGAGAGAGGTTGACAGAAATACAGTAAGAGTCATGAATTTTAGTACCCCATTGACTTCAGTGGATAGATCTTTCAGAGAGAAAATCAGCAAGGAGATAGTGGCCTTAAATGACATACTAGATCAAGTGGATTTAATTGATATTTTCAGAGCATTTTACCCCAAAGCAGCAGAATATACACACTTTTTAAATGCACATAGGATGTTTTCTAAGATAGACCACAAATTAGGACACGACAAATCTCAGTAAATTTAAGAAGACTGAAATCATATCAAGTCTCGTCTTCTCTGACCACAATGTGATGAAAACTAGAAATCAATCACAGGGAGAACACTAAAAAGCTCACAAACATGGAACCCAAATATTGTGTTATTAAACAAGAAATGAGTCAACAAGGAGGTTAAGGAAGAAATCAAAAGATACCTTGATACAAATGAAAATGAGGATGCAATAATTCAAAATCTGTGGGACACTGGGAAAGCAAACCTAAGAGAGAAATTCATAGCATTTCAGGCCTATCTCAAAAAACAAGAAAAAGCTCAAATGAACAATCTAACTTTACACTTGAAGGTACTTGAAAAAGAACAACAAACAAAGCCCAAGTGAGTAAAGTGAAGGAAATAATAAAAAATCAGAGCAGAAATAAATCAAGTCTAAAAAAAAAAAAAAACAAAAATAAAAACAAAAGATCAATGACCCTAATAAACAAAATCAGAAACGAAAAAAGAGAAAACACAAATGATACCACAGAAATACAAAGGATTTTAAGAAATTACTACAAACAACTGTATGGCAATAAACATGACAACCTAGAAGAAATGGACAAATTTCTAGAAACATATAACCTTCCATAACTGAATCAAGAAGAAGTAGAAAGTCTCCACAGACCAATAACAAAGAAGGAAATTGAAACAGTAATCAAAAATTTCCCTGCACACAAAAACCCTGGACCGGATGGCTTCACAGGTGAATTTTACAAAACATTTAGGGAAGCACTAACCCCTACCCTCCTCAAACTATTCCAAAAAATCCAAGAAGAGGAAAAAATCCCAAACTCTTTCTATGAAGCCAGTATTACCTTAATTCCAAAACCAGGTCAAGACACAACAAAGAAAGAAAATTACAGGCCAGTATCACTGATGAACATAGATGCTAAAATCCTCAACAAAATATTGGCAAACAGGATCCAGCAATACATCAAAAAGACCATACACCAAGATCAAGTGGGATTTATCCCAGGGATGCAAGGATAATTTAATATTTGCAAATCAGTAAATATAATACATCACCTAAACAAAATGAAAGGCAAAAATTACATGATCATATCAATAGATGCAGAAAAAGCATTTGATAAAGTACAATACCCATTTATGATAAAAACACTCAGCAAAATGGAAATAGAGGGGGCATGCTTTAACATAATTAAGGCTATATATGAGAAACACGAAGCCAACATCATACTCAATGGACAAAAACAAAAAACATTCCCCCTGAAATCAGGAACAAGACAAGGCTGCCCATTCTCTCCATCCTATTCAACAAAGTGTTGGAAGTCCTAGCCAAGGCAATCAGACAAGAAAAAGAAATAAAAGGCATCCAAATTAGGAAAGAAGGAGTAAAACTATCATTATATGCAGATGACATGATAGTATACTTAGAAAACCCTATAAACTGCACTAAAAGACTACTCGATATAATAAGTGAATTTGGCAAAATCGCAGGGTACAAAATAAATATACAGAACTCTAAGGCATTTCTGTAAACCAACAACAAAATATCAGAGACAGAGACAAAAAAAAAATACCATTTACTATAGCAACAAGAAAAATAAAGTATCTAGGATTAAACTTAACCAAAGAGATAAAAGACCTGTACTCTGAAAAATTATGTAACACTGAAGAAAGAAATTAAGGAAGATACAAATAAATGGAAGCATATACCATGCTCATGGATGGGAAGAATCAACATCATCAAAATGGCCATACTACCCAAAGCAATTTACAGATTCAATGTAATCCCTATTAAAATACCAATGACATATTTCACAGACCTAGAACAAATACTCCAAAGATTCATATGGAACCAAAAAAGACCCCGAATAGCAAAAGCAATCTTGAGACAGAAGAACACAGCAGGAGGAATCACAACACCAGATATCAAACAATACTACAAAGCCACTGTAATCAAAACAGTATGGTACTGGCATAAGAACAGACATATAGATCAGTGGAACAGAATAGAGAGTCCAGAAATAAACCCAGGCCTCTATGGTCAACTAATCTTTGATAAAGGAGGAAGGAACATAAAATGGAGTGAGAAGAGCCTCTTTAACAAATGGTGCTGGGAGAACTGGATAGGGACCTGCAAAAAAATGAAACTAGACCACCAACTTACACCACACACGAGAATAAACTCAAGATGGATCAAAGACTTAAATGTAAGCCGTGACACCATAAAAGTCCTAGAGGAAAACATAGGCAAGAAAATATCAGATATCTCACGTAACAATCTCTTCACGGATACATCTCCTAAAGCAAGAGAAATAAAGGAAAAAATAAATAAATGGGATTACATCAAACTGAAGAGTTTCTGCTCAGCAAAAGAAAACATCAGCAAGATGAAAAGGAAACCAACCATATGGGAAAACATATTTGCCAATGACATCACAGACAGGGGACTGATTTCCAAAATACATAAAGAGCTGATACGACTCAACATCAAGAAAACAAACAACCCAATTAAAAAATGGGCAAAGGACCTGAACAAACACTTCTCCGAAGAGGACATACAGAAGGTCCATAGACACATGAAAAAATGCTCAACATCATTAGCCATCAGGGAGATGCAAATAAAAACCACAATGAGATACCATTTTAGACCAGTCAGAATGGCCATCATCAACAAATCAACAAGCAACAAGTGCTGGCGAGGATGTGGAGAAACAGGAACCCTACTGCACTGTTGGTGGGAATGCAAACTGGTGCAGCCACTATGGAGAACAGTATGGAATTACCTCAAAGGATTAAAAATGGAACTGCCTTTTGAACCAGTGACTCCACTACTAGGATTATACCCGAAGAATCTTGAAACACCAATTCAAAAGAACTTATGCACCCCTGTGTTCATTGCAGCACTGTTTACAATAGCTAAGTGCTGGAAACAACCTAAGTGCCCATCTGTAGATGAGTGGATCAAAAAACTGTGGTACATTTACACAATGGAATACTATGCAGCAGAGAGAAAGAAGGAACTCCTACCATTTGCAACAACATGGATGGAACTAGAGAGAATTATGCTTAGTGAAATAAGCCAGGCAAAGAAAGAAAAATACCATATGATATCACCTAATACAGGAAACTAAAGAACAACACAAACAAAGGAACTAAATAGAACAAAGAGCAGAATAGCAGTCAATAGGGGGGAGGGGAGAGGGAGAGAAGGGGGATAAGTAAGGGAAGGGTTTAATTAAAGAGCCTGTATGAAAGACTCATGGACATGGACAACAGGGAGGGATACGATTGCGGGAGAGGGGGTGGGTTGGGTGGGGGAGAGAAATTAGGAGAAAAGGGGACAACTGTAATTGAAAAAGCAAAATTTAAAAAAAAAGTAGTTAAGAGACATGGAGAAACTTTAAAGTATGTTAGATTTTTTTCAAAGAAAGAAGAAAGAAAATGGTGGCGCAGTTAAGTATGAGTCTTTGAGGAGGGCAGAAGGAATAGAAATTGAGAAGCAGTACTATGAAGGCTTTAGAGTGTTGTATGTTTCTACTTACTGACCTGGATACATTTGCCTTGTAAAGTTCATTAAAATGTACATTTATGATGGGGAAAAAAAGAAATAGGTCTTTCTATCTTAGTAGCTATTCTTTATTTTTCTAAGTCTTTTGTGTAAATTCGGCACTCAGCGAATATCTGCTCAATTGAAATTAAAACTAATGTAAATTGCTTATCAAAATTTGGCAACATGCCATTCATTAAATATATCATGTTCTCATAATTATGAATTTCTCTTTTATTATCTTGTTGCAAAAGAGACTATTAACAATTATTTTAGCACAGTGTTAAATATATATTTTCCTGTGTAGAAATGCCAAAAGGAGCGCCCCGATAATAGACTATATAATATAAGCTGGAAAATACAGCAGATGCCTCTTTTGGCTTTATTGAAAAGAGATCCTATATTTATAGATAAGCTGACTTAAGACTTAATGGAAATCTTTATAAATATTTGAATACCTTGAGGCTAAAATATGCTTCCTTATGAAAGATCATTAAATAACAAGGTATATTGTAATTGAAATTTTATTTACTCTAGGATCAAGTTTATTTTGTGATTTTTCCCTGTCTCCCAAATGATAATAAACATATTTATCTCCGTAAAAAAAAAAAAAAGAAAGCTATATGGCATTTTAATTATGATGTGTCTTGGTGTGATCCTTTTTGGATTCATCTTGTTTGGGACTCTCTCTGCTTCCTCAACTTTTGTGTCTGTTTCTTTCACTAAGTTAGTGATGTTTATGTCATTATTTTTTGAAATATGTTTTCACTTTGTGCTCTCTCTCTTCTCCTTCTAGCACCACTATTATGTGAATGTTGGTATCCTTGAAGTTGTCCCAGAGGCTCCTCACATGTCCTTTTTTTTGGCGGGGTGTGGGGGGGGAGTTCTTCTTGCTGTTCTGATTGGTTGGTTTTTGCTTCCTGTAGTCCAAACTGCTGATATGATTCTCAGCTTCATCCACTATACTGTTGATTTCCTGTAAATTGTTCTTTACTTCAATTAGTGTATCCTTCATTTCTCACTGGATCTTTTTTATGCTGTTGAGGTTCTCACTAAGTACACTGAGCATTCTTATAACCAGCATTTTGAACTCTTCTTTTACTATATTGTTTGTTTCCATTTTGCTTAGTTCTTTTTATGGAGTTTTATTCTGTTCTTTTATTTGGGGTATGTTTCTTTGTCTCCTAATTTTTGCAGCCTACCTGTCTTTGTTTCTATGTATTAGGTAGAGCTACTATATCTCCTACGCTTGGTAGAACTGCCTAATATAGTAGGTGTTCTGTAGGGTCCAGTGGCACAGGTCATCAAGGTGTGCACACTATGTGATCTGTGCACCCCCTTGTGTTATAGCTGAGCCTTGTTTGCTGTAGGCACATCCAAGGTCAGCCACTGCCTATGTTTTGTCTGGGGTCACACAGCATAAACTTCAAAGTGATCTGAAGATGGCTGCTACCTGACCTGGGCTTGGAGGTACCCAGGCGAGGCCAAACTGTGAACCATGGCAGACTGCTTCTAGTGCCAGGCCTAGGGCAACTTACCAAGAGGTAAAGGGTTTGCTGAAGCCAGATGCTGATGGTTTGAGAATATTTAGGGAAATCTGAGGCATTGGCCAAGACAAGCCATTCATACATAAAATTCACTGGAATCAAGTTAGGTAGACCTCAAACCTGTTCCATGTCTCAGACCCTCTCACCAGTCTCAATGTGGTTTGTTTTTTAATTCCATAGCTGCAGGACTTTCCATTCAACTCAATTTATGATGGTTCTGAATGATGGCTGTTCTATAGTTTAGCTGTAATTTTTATGTGGTTGTGTGAGGAGATAAGCAGTGTTTACCTAGGCCACCATCTAGACTAGAAGTGTCAAGAGTGTGATTTTAAATCAACATCTCTATGACTCTAAATGAATGTTCTATCATCTTACACTTCTCTACTTGGTTAACAAGTCAAAGTTTACAGCTGCTTTAACACAATGTCAGCAATTCCCCAAACTGGGTACATATACAGAGCTTTTGAAAATTACAATTTCTAAATCCCACAAATGCTGATTTTTAATTCAGTACCTCCTGGATGCATCCCTAAAAGCGAGTGGGACACTTCCTCCCGTTCTTTCACAACCTCCATATTTATGAAGCAATGCCAATAGCCCTTTTTCTTTTTTACTACTTCTTTTTAGAGCTGGCATGTCCAACAGGGTAGAGTAGCTGCTGACAACAGGTGGTTTTTGAGACATAACTGTGGCTAGTCTGAATTGAGATGTTAAATAAATGTAAAATATACATTAGATATTAAAAGTTAGTATAAAAGTGTAAAATTTCTAATTAACAAATATTTGTTATTTTTTGAAATAAAATATATTATTGAAATTAATTTTATCTGTTTATTTTTTTCCTATTGAATAGTATTACTTTGTATGATTAATTAAATATCAGTATAAAGCTGAGTGGTTCTTTAGAAGAGACATTTATTAAAGAGACAAGAGCTTTGTGAAAAAACTGAGGAATGTACCATTAGTTCTATTTTGCAATGCTTATTTATGAAATGTAATTATTTTAGTTGTTAGGTCATCTATGTTAAGTGGCAAGAACTAGATAAATTTTTCTCTTGTGGTGCTCTACTAGGTACCTTGGCATTTCTTCTTTCATGCTCAAAATGGATGTTTCTGAAGAAAATTACTTTAGAAAAGACTTGAATGAAACCATTTGTCCTAAAGTTCTTAGCAAAGTTATTAAAGTCAAAATTTTTTTTATAGCATTACATTTTTCAAATGCTCTTGATACTATTTACATAGACTTTCAAAGCAAAGCTGATACAATATTTTTCTGTTTCTGCTATTGTGAGATAATTGTATTATTTCTGACAGAGGTAAGCATTCATCTGAAAAATACATTCAGTTAAAGCATAAAATGTCATATTAATGTTTTAGGTCATAGATTTAATATAGCACTGCACACTGACTGTAAGAAGTCTTAGTTTTATTACTTAAAAGTCATACTTTATATTTTTCTTAATATTATGATTTAGAGAATTATAAACTTCTTTATTACTAGGACTCACACCTATTCACAAGACCCTTTATTTTCAGCTGTAGAACTTAGATTATATCTTCATTTTAGGGTTTTTAAAAATGAAACATTAATATTATCCTATATGGTTGTTATGAATTTAATGCGCTAGATTATACATTTTCTGAAAGCATTCTGAGAAAGATAAATGCTGGTAATGAAACTTCTCCTCTCTCTTCTCCTTTTCTTTCTCATTTGCTTGTTCTGCATATACTTTACCAATATTTGGTTCCAAACAAATGCTTTACCTTTTTAAATAGTTTGTGTGTTTTTATATGTAGAAAACAAAACCTCCTTAAAACACAGATTTCAATCAAAACAACAGCTGCTTATTTAACTCATGGATCTACAGGCTATGCTTTAGGCTAGTCTACTAGTCTCCTATCGCTGCTATAACAAATTACCACAAACTTAGCAGTTTAAAACAACACAAATTTATTATTTTATAGTTTTGGTGGTCAGAAGTCTGAAATAGGCCTTCCAGGGTGAAAATAAAAATGTCAGCAGATTGTCTTCTTCCCAAAAGCTTTGGGAAAGAAACTTCTTCCTTCCCTCCTCCAGTTTCTAGAAGCTGTCTATATTCTTGGGTTTATGGCCCCTTCCTCCATCTCCAAAGCAGCAGTATAGTATCATTAAATCTCTCTTTCTCTCTTATCTTCCTCGACCCTCCTGCTTATCTTTTCTAAGAACCCTTATTATTACATTGTACCTGCCCAGATAATCCAAGATCATCTCTTCATTTTAAGTTCCTAATTTAATCATATCTGCAATGTCCCTGTTGTCATTTACTTATTTGCAGGTTCCAGTAATTATAACATGGATACATTTGGTAGTTCATTATTTCACCTACTATGGCTGGGCATAGACAGCTAAAATCTTTCATGAATTGAGGGTAGGTAGACAACTTTGCTTCTGGGCCCTGCCTGAGGCTCTTTTCCAAATGTCTCATTCTTCATGAGTATATCACTAATATGTAGTGGGCCAGCCTTGCCATGTTCACATGGCACTAGCAAAGTCAAATTGCCAAGTACTTGGATTCAAAGAAGCCATTAATGGGCCTATCAATGCAATCAGTCTACCACAGAGAGTCACTAGTATTTAAGTTTAAATTAATTGATGGCTTTGAATTTGTATTCTTTTCATATTAATGTAGCTCACATAGCATAAGTGTATTTAAAGAGTTAACATATACTTAGGCTTAGATGGGTATGTCTGGTATCTTTCAAGTTACCAAGAGGGGTTATAAGTGGTAGTCATTCAAAAGTTCAAACTGTAACTTGATTATAGCTGGGCTGCTTCTTAGTCTGAAGTCATCCCTTCTTAGACTATAATCTAATCATTCAAATATTTTGAACTTCTTTATTAGTTGTCATTTGGACCAATTTTCAAACATAGCAGCAATTTTTCAACCAGAGGGCCATGGCACACCACAGGAATTTTTAGACTATTCCATACCTGACTATTTAGTCGGGGGCACTGACCTATTTTCCCTTAAATTGTCAAATAAAAAAAAAATGGCAACAGCCAACTCAATAGTAGCTGTCTGATGTAAATGCTACTTAGATCATATAAAATATGGTCATATAATAAAGTTGCATCTTACTGGTCATGTCAGATAATAATGTAGTGTCTGACTGGTTAATTCCTTGTACCAGAAATCCTTACATACAAGCATAGATATTTTTTAAAAGTTACTTTGAAACCAAAAGGGTAGATAATACTATTATTATTAACTTTTTGTAAATCAATCAAAATTATACCTATTTTTGTCATTTTGGCAAAAAATATAATAATATATTTTTTGGTGTGCTGCAGAATCTTAGTAATTAGTTTATGTGTGCCATGAGATGAAAAAGGTTGAAAATTGCTGAAATACAGTTATTCAGTGTGATTGTCTAGTGGTTCATTTCTCCTGAGCGGGGCAGCACACCAAAGAAGGGAGAAAGCACTATAAAATAGATGTTAATATAGGTTAGTATATATACTGGTACAAAGATTATATTGACTATCATTTAAGCTAACTATAAGATTTTTATAGAAAAATGAAAATTTTATGCCATATATAACACACTCATTTTATTGCATGGACTATGAATATTTGTTTTCAAAAGTGTTTATGATGACTAAGAACTCTGTGCCATATAGAGATTTTGACTTTACTCCAGCTGTTGAACTCCTTTTGCCTTATCCAGGGGACAGGACCAAAAGAGCATGCAGAGTGGACCAATAAAAAATTTGTATTTAAATTGTCAATTAGAAAGTTATATTTATTTTGCATTGAACATATGTTTATGAAGATGTAGAACTGCATACAATTTGCATGTCTAACACTGATTCTAAAAAAAATGGCCATGTCGAAAAATTAGATTACTACACTTGTGTAACTAAAGTAAGAAATATATGTAATATACGATTTTAGTTTTATTTACCTCTGACAAAAAAGTAAATTACATTGTAATAGATTTCTACTCTTAAAACAGTTATTTTAAATATTTAAATGTCAACTGTTACAGATGTGATAGTGAATTGTTTCATTGTAAAGTAAAGTTTGCCCTCTAGTGGTTCCAGGCTAGATATAAATTCAGAGAAAAGAGTTTAATGGAAGATACTAACATTCACCAATGATTTATATTTCTATATTCTTTAGAAGTAGATGATGAAAATATAAGTATTATATATAAAATATGTCAGGTCCTCTGAAAGGTATATTATAAAAGTAGCACTATTATTAGATGCCACAAATCATATTTTTAAACCAAAGGTATTTTATTTTATTATATTTTTTTCAGATTTAATGTGTTTTATTGATTAAAATATTACATTTGTGCCAATTTCCCTTCCCTCTGCTCCCCTCCACCGGGTGGCCCCCCTCCCTCCAGTTGTCCCCCCCTTTTAGATTATGTCCATTAGTTGTGCATACAGTTCCTCCCAATCTCTCTCCGTCTATTCCATTCCCTCCTACCATGATCCCCAATTCCTATATCATCTCCCTCCCTTTCCCCACTCCCCCTCCCTGTTGACCTCCCCCCACTATGCTTCCCTTACCCACAGTTCCTTTTCCACTCTCGTTGCCTGTTTCGTTTGCCTTTGTTTCATCTCCCTAGCTTCTGTTTTTTAAACCAGTCCCTTTAACATCTCATATAACAGTGGTTTGGATCTAATGAACTCTTTCAGTTTTATTTTGTCCTGGAAACACTTTCTCTGTCCTTCTATTCTGAATGACAATTTCGCTGGATAGAGTATTCGTGGTTGTAGGTTTTGGATTTTCATTACTTTGAATATTTCTTGCCAGTCCCTTCTTGCCTGTAGTGTTTCCCTTGAGAAGTCATCTGATAGTCTAATTGGGACCCCTTTGTACATAATTCTTTTCTTCTCTCTTGCTGCTTTTAAGATTCTCTCTTTATCCTTAATTTTTGACATTTTGATTATAATGTGTCTTGGAGTGGTTCTCCCTGGGTCCAGTCTCTTGGGAACTCTCCTTGCTTCCTGGACCTGCATGTCTATTCCCTTCCCCAAGTCTGGGAAGTTCTCCTTTATTATATTTTCACTCAATTTTTCAAGTTCTAGTTCATCTTCCTCATTCTCTGGCAAACCAATGATTCTTATGTTGGGCCTTTTATAGCTGTCCCAGAGGTTTCTGATCCTCTCATTGTTGCTTCCTATTTCCTCTCGCTGCATTGGTTGACTGCTTGTTCCTTCTCCATATTCCAGTTTGTTGAAATGAACTCTGGATTCCTCACCATCTGTCTCGTATGTGGTTTTGTTCCTTTCGTTATGAAAGTTTTTCGCTTCTTTCATATCTTTTTCCTGCTCTTTTGTGAATTCTGTAAGCCACCTGATAACAATGGCCCAGAACTGAGCCTCTGACAGGTTTCTTATCTGTTCATCTGTCAGGTTCTCTATCTGCTGTCTGGTGAGTTGTGCCACCGGGATCTCTATATTTGTCTGCCTCATTTTGACAGATGCGTTTTGTTTTCCTGGGCCGGCTGTAGGGGGCAGTGCCTGTGTACGCGTCACAAATCAGCGACCGGCCGGCGCCTGCCTGTCCGCGACCTATTTCGCAGCCCTGTGGTGCTTTCTGTGGGGGCGGGGGTCCAAGATGGATTCACACAGTTATTCAGCTAGGAGACCGGGATCCGTCCTCCCGCCCCCCTGGGCCTCACTGTTCAAGGCGATGCTGCGGCTGCTCTCCCCAGCGCCTGGAGTCGCGCACGCCAGGGGCTTGATTGCCTCCGGGATTTTTCGCCGCCCGGCCCGCCGCTCCGCAAACAGCTTTGCCTTCTTTAACTCTTACCTGCCCAAATGGCACCGCTGGTTTATAACTTCATATGTTGGGCTTCCGTGTAGTTTTATTTTCTGGAATTTCTAGTTATCCTTTGTTTTGAAGTAGTTGTATTCCTCTATAGTTGTAGAGGGAGACCTAGCGTGTCCGTCTAAGCCTCCATCTTGGCCGGAAGTCCCAAAGGTATTTTAAATAAACATGGAATATTTATTATAAGTTAAAACAAAATTTTGGGTTTAATTTTTTACTTTACTTGTGAAAAGTTCTACTAATAATGTGATTATTGGCAATGACTAGGAAGTTATCCCTAGTGCCACATGCAACCTATTCCCACATCAATTGTACAAGGAAACCTGTGTTAATAAGATCGAGTTTATTGTACTAACTTACTTTAACCTATGTCATTAGATTAATTTTTAAAATTGTCTACATATAAATAAGCAAAAATGTAGTGGATATATAAAAATATGGCTGAAAATATTTATTTAAAAAGTAGATGAAGACAGGAAAATGATTAATTCTACATATTCAATCCTTCATATAGTGTTATTCACTATAGAAGAAAGTCTAATTTAAACTGGATAATTCTCTTTTAAAACATTATTTCCATTTATTGATTTTAGAATGAGAGAAACATCATCTAGTTGTTCCACTTATTTATGCATTCAGTGTTTGATTCTTTTATGTTCCCTGACCAGGGATCAAACTAATAACCTTGGTGTATCAGAACGATGTTCTAACCAACTCAGCTATATCATCAGAGCCTAAACTGAATAATTCTTGAGCATTTTCAAAGACATGTGAGAAAAGGAGGTCCCATCTACCTGTTAATTCCACTGTAGAGATTTTAAAAATCAAGTAGTAGTTTGAAGCTATAAAATACATTAAGCTTATTGATTTGCTGTCCAAATTTGGTTCTGTTGCACATTTGAGGCTCGATTTGTTTGAAATATTGCTTTTAAAGAAGTTTTTTAGAAATTTTATGTCCCTTTTCCTTGTTGAAATACATATAAAATAATCATTTACAAAGGAACAATAGTTTTTCTGATCCTGTATTTAGAATAATAATGACTGTTAATAAGCCCATATTTTTTTCCTGAGCCACATGACCAATCTAATAAAAAAATAATAAAGCCAAGGACCACAGCGGCCTTCTAAAATTTTTTTAGAAGCAAAGTTAAACAAGTTAACTGTGTTTAGTCTGCAGGAACTATTGAAGTAATTTTGTCTGTTTCTTTTATGTTTTCTTCTTATCAGTTTATTCAGGTAAGGTCAGAGACAGATATTGCATTCATTTAAAGAGCAAAATCAGATACATTTTGATGGATGCATATACCAGTCCAATCAGTTGAAGTACATTATATTTTCATCATTCTTCCCAAATTTCTTTGTGCTCCTCTGCAGTCTATATATTCTTCTGCCCAGGCAAGTGACTACTGATGGTGCTAGTTGCCATTATAAATGAGTTTCCATTTTTATTTTTACTTTCTTGGTTAAATATCTAAAAGTAAAATGATTGGATCATATGTTAGGCATAGATATAAATTTTAAGAAACTTCCAAACACCCCATCAGCAGAAATTTTAAAGGGCCATATTCACTGGAAAAGGTCAGGAAAATGAGGTAGCCTTGGTTTTAACCCATGAGCTGGACCTGGGCAATTGGAGGCTCTCCGCTGCCTCTGCTGTGTTTTTGGAATGTGTGGTCTGCATGCCTTCCCTGCTTCCAGAAGCTGCTCCAAGGTACAGTCTTAAGATAAAAATGGGGCATTGAGACTATCTGCACTGGGTGCCTGGGTTCGTGACTGACACCAGTTAAGACCTCTATGTAAGTTGTTAAGATTCTGGCAGGCAGGTACTGAAAACAATTCTTGAGATCCCTCCAAGACAAGTCCTTGCTTATTAAACCAGCCACCTATACCACGGTAGCATGGTCTGCCTGGTTTCAGATTATACCTCAGAAACTCCCAAGGGATTGCAACCCACAACATTCTTCCTAACCCATTGCATTATAATTGTCTTTAATTTTTGCCATTCTAAGGTATGCTTAGCAGCATTTTGTGCTTTGATTTGCATTTCCCCAGTGATGAATAATTTTGAGTTCATTTTTATAAGCTTATTGGACTTCCATATATCTCAATTATGGTGATGATTTCATGGGTATATGCCTATTCCCAAATTCATCAAATTGTATATCAATTATACCTCAGTAAGGCTATTACACTGCCCTGGCTGGTTTGGCTCAGTGGATTGAGCATCGGCCTGCGAGCTAGGTGTCGCTGGTTCGATCTTCCAGTCAGGGCACATCAGAGAAGGAAAACTCTGATTCCAAAAAACCTCCGCTGCCTTGCGGCATACCTCTTCAGGGGAAAGGCTAAGGGAGTAAACCCCGACAGAAAATCCGGAGCCGGAGTCCCTAAGGCAGTTTGACATTGTAGTCAACACCGGCAACTCCTGCGGCGCACCTAAAGCCAAGCTGTATTGACTCTGTCTTTCCCCTTGGATCCCTCAGCTGCGAAGAGAGGGGGGGTCTGCTGCATGGGCAACAGCTGGCCCTCCATATCACCCTGCCCAGGCTTTGTAGCTTCACTGGAGAGGACACTCCAGCATCATCGCAAGATGTCGACTCAACACGGGTGGAGACAGATACCGGTTATAAGCTCATCTGATTGGTGAAGGAAACGAGCGCCAGGGGTCTCCTCTGACGGTGGGAGAGGTCATCGCACCTCACTGGACAGCTACCGCCCGCCTCAAGCTGGGCAGACCCCAGCCAATTAGGTGCCGTCTCGCCATGGCTCGCCTGCCCCACTGGGTGCGTGGGGATCAGAGAGGCGTCTCTCAAAAAGTGGGCCACAACACACTCGCACCAGGCAATTCCAAGCAAAAAACAAGAAAGAAGCCTCCAGCTCTTCGCCTCGCTAGCTGGAACATCAGGACCATGTGTCCCGGACTTACTGCAGACCTTCCGTCGATCAATGATGCCAGGAAAACCGCCGTCATCGACAGGGAACTGGCACGACTAAACATCGACATTGCGGCTCTACAGGAGACCCGGTTGGCCGACAATGGAACTATCAGAGAAACCAACTACACCTTCTACTGGCAAGGGAAGTCTCCGGACCAACCAAGACAGCACGGTGTTGGGTTCGCTGTGAAGAACACGCTTGTTAACTCCATAGAGCCACCCACAGGAGGCACAGAGAGATTAGTTACCCTCCGATTGTCAACAACTTTCGGCCCAGTCAGCATTCTTAGCGCGTATGCCCCAACCCTCTGCGCCACCACTGAAGAGAAAGAACAGTTCTACCATGCACTGGACGAAGCGTTATCCAAGATCCCCAGAAGTAACGCTCTTTATCTCCTTGGAGACTTCAACGCAAGAGTAGGAGCCGACCACATGGCCTGGCCCACCTGCCTTGGAAACTTTGGGAGAGGAAAGATCAATGAGAATGGTCAGCGACTGCTTGAGCTTTTGTGTCACCACGGCCTGTGCATGACAAACACATTCTTCAAGTGCAAAGAGATCCACCAGGTGTCATGGAGGCACCCCCGCTCCCACCACTGGCACCAGCTTGACCTCGTCATCACCAGAAGAACGGATATTGGCAGCACCCTCCTCACCCGCAGCTACCACAGTGCAGACTGCGACACGGACCATGCCCTCGTGGTAAGCAAGGTGCGCATAATGCCGAAGAGGTTGCACCACTCCAAGATGAAGGGTCGCCCACGCATCAACACCAGTTGTGCCAGCAACCCAGTTAAGACCCAGCAATTCATCAACAGGATGGAAGATGCACTTGGCGAGGGAATGGCGGCAGATGACTTTATTGAATCCAATTGGCCACGTCTCCGCGACGCCATATACAACTCCGCCATTATTGCTTACGGGAAGAAAGAGCGGAAGAACGCTGACTGGTACGAGGCTCACTGGGAAGAAATGGAACCCGTGATAGAGGCTAAGAGGAAGGCCCTACTGGTTTACAAGGCCACGCCCACTCCCAGTACACTTCAAGCTCTACGGGCTGCCAGGAACAAAGTCCAGAAGACCGCCCGCCACTGTGCCAACACCTATTGGCTAAACCTGTGCAGAAGCATTCAGGAAGCCGCCGATATAGGCAACGCACGAGGAATGTATGAGGATATCAAGAAGGCAACAGGCCCAATCCCCTCCAAGATCGCCCCCCTTAAGTCCAAGACAGGTGAGGTCATCACTGACCAGGAACAGCAAATGCGGCGGTGGACCGAGCACTACCTCGAGCTGTACGCGACGAGGAACACCGTAACAGACACTGCTCTTAACGCCATCCCAGACCTACCAGTCATGGAGGAGCTAGACACCCCACCTACTGCGGCAGAGCTCGGCAAAGCCATCGACTGCCTCGTTTGCGGGAAAGCACCAGGAAGCGACGGAATCCCTCCAGAAATCCTAAAGAGTGGGAAACCAGTCCTGCTACAGCCGCTCCACCATCTACTCTGTCTCTGCTGGAAGGAGGGTTACATCCCCCAGGATATGAGAGACGCCAACATTATCACCATGTACAAGAACAAAGGAGACCGCAGCGACTGCAACAACTACCGGGGCATCTCTCTCCTCAGCGTCGTCGGCAAAGTATTCGCCCGGGTCGTTCTTGCCCGCCTGCAGACCCTTGCTTCCCGCGTCTACCCAGAGTCCCAGTGTGGCTTCAGAGCTGGCCGATCAACAGTGGACATGATCTTCTCCCTACACCAGCTGCAGGAGAAGTGTCACGAGCAGCATAAACCACTCTACCTCGCCTTTATCGACCTCACAAAGGCGTTTGATCTGGTCAGTCGAAGCAGACTCTTCAGCTTGCTACGGAAGATTGGCTGTCCACCACATCTGCTTGCTGTGGTCATGTCCTTTCACGACAACATGCACAGCATGGTGTCCTACAACGGCGCAACCTCTGAGGCCTTCCCAGTCAGCAGCGGAGTAAAGCAGGGCTGCGTCCTCGCGCCTACGCTGTTCGGAATCTTCTTCTCCATGCTCCTCCAATACGCCTTTAAGGACTGCAGCGAGGGTGTCTCCATTCACACCAGATCCGATGGCAAGCTCTACAACCTGGCCCGTCTACAAGCCAAGACCAAAGTCAAAGAGGTGCTCATCCGTGAGATGCTCTTCGCCGACGACGCAGCCTTGACATCACACTCCGAAGAGGGACTCCAGCAGTTAGTCACTTGCCTTTCCCACGCATGCAAGGAGTTCGGACTAGCCATCAGCCTGACGAAGACGAACGTTATGGCTCAAGGCATGGGGACTCCCCCATGCATCACCATCGATGGATACACCCTGGAGGTTGTCAACGATTTCACTTACCTCGGGTCCACCATCTCGAGCTCTCTGTCAGTCGACTTGGAGGTCAATCGGAGAATCGCCAGGGCAGCCACAGTTATGGCCAAACTGAACTGGTGAGCGTGGAACAATTCCAGCCTCACTGAGAAAACCAGACTGCGCATCTACCAAGCCTGCGTACTCAGCACTCTCCTCTATGGCAGCGAGACGTGGACAACCTACGCAAGACACGAAAGGAAACTCAACAGCTTCCACATGAGGTGCCTACGACACGTCCTGCATGTCGCCTGGCAGGATAAGGTCCCCAACACTGAGGTGCTGAAGCGAGCCAACATGAGCAGTTTGCATGCAGCTCTTAGTGAGAGACGCCTCAGGTGGCTCGGCCATGTCAAAAGAATGGATGCAGGCCGTATTCCCAAAGACCTCCTCTACGGCGAGCTAGCAGAAGGCAAGAAGATGACAGGGCGCCCAAAACTGCGGTTCAAAGACATCTGCAAAAAGGACATGACACAATGCTCCATCAATCTCAACACATGGGAAGTTCAAGCAGACAACCGCCTAGCCTGGAGGCTCGCGGTCAGGCAAGGTACTTCATGTGCAGAGGCTGCGCGCAACAAGGAGGCGGTCCAGAAAAGATCGAGGTGGAAGCAGCGTCAACAGCAGCAACAACAGCCATCTGCCATCACCTGTAACAAGTGCGGCAGGGATTGTCACTCCCGAATCGGACTGCACAGCCATTCTCGGCGGTGCAGATAGACTCTCAAGAAGCTACGCCATCGTCTCTCGAGACGGACGGCTGCCGACGAAGGCTATTACAAATCAGTCAATCAGTTAATCAAAAATTATGGCAATACTGGAAATCAGGTTCCCTCCTGCCTTCTTCCTTTTTTTTTTTTTTTTGTAGTTGTTGCTGGTCAGATCTCTGACCTTCAGAATTATAAGAAAATGCATTTTTGTAGAAAATGCATTTTTGTTGTTCTAACCCTGTTTGTAGTAAGTTATTACAATAGCAATTGGAAACAAAGACAGATACATATGCCTAGTATTCAGGGAAAAGTTCTGACTGGGAATATACATTTGGGTTTATAGATATATTGTTAGATGGGATCACCTGAAGAGGAAAGAGAGATGAGAGAGTACATCCAAGGTCTGAGCCCTGGAACCTGCCAGCACTCACAACTTAGACACATAACAAGCAAGAGTTGCAGAAGAGACTGAGGATGAGTGTCCTGTGAGGCAGTTGAAAACCAAACTATTATAATGTCCTGACAGTTTAACAAAGAGACAATCTTCAGTGCTATTATTAAGAGAGTTGTGGAGGGTGGTGAGATGAGATCCTGAAATAGTGGGTCCATGAGAAAATAGAAAAATAGAAATTAAGGAATGCAGGTATACCGAAATCTCCCAAGGAATTTGGCTGTAATGCAGGAGAGAAGTGGCGCTCTCCTGGAGGAAAAAGTGAAGACAACAGATCATTTATTTTTTAATGTTGAGAGAAATAGAAGCATATTTTTGTGTTGATATGAACACCAATGCTAAGTGGAAAATTGACAAGTTGCAGGGGAATGAGAAAGAATTGCTGGAACAGTGTTCTTAAGTAGGCCATAAGGCATGGCAGTTATTGCACAATGAAAAGACAGCCTTGGCCAGAGCACATTCAGTTCATGCATACAGACAAGGAGGAAGACAGCGTGCATGGGCATAGATGTAGACAGCTGGTGACTATAATAGTGTTAGTTTATGAAAGTTTTTTCCCAACTGCTTCAGTTTTATTAGTGAAGAAAAAATAAAGTCAACATATAAAGGTGAGGGTCAGGAATTTGAGGACCAAAGCACATCTCTTCTGATATAATATCTCTCCTATTATTTTCCCCATATTTTTCTCTATTTGAAAGACTCTTATATGAATATATATTTTTAAAGAATTTGCTTAGAACAGTTTTAGGTTGACAAGAAAATTAGAAGGGAGCTACAGAGATTTCCCGTATAACCCCTGCTTCTTCTATACATGAACATTATTAACATCACTAGCAGGAGTGCTACTTTTTTTTTTTTTAACTAAGGAACTTAAACTGACACATGATAGTCACACAAAGTCCATAATTTACATTATAGTTCACTCTTGGTGTATTACATTCAGTGCATTTGGACAAATGTTTAATAACATACATCTATCATTATAGTACACATAGAGTATTTTCACAGTCCTAAAAATCCTGTTCTTTGCCTATTCATCTTGTAATGCCACTCTTGTCAAACACAATATTTTTCATTGTCTCCATAGTTTTCCTTTTCCAGAATGTCATATACCAGGAGTTGGAATCATATCACAAGTGTTCTTCTCAGACTGACTTCTTTCACTTATTAATATGCATTTAATATTGCTCCATGTTTTTTCATGGTTTGATAGCTCATTTCTTTTTAGTGCTGAATAATATTCAATTTTCTGAATTACAACAGTTTATTTTACTGTCACCTACTGAAGGGCATCTAGGTCGCTTCCAGGCTTTGACAATTATAAATAAAGCTCCTATTATCATCCATTTACAGGTTTTTGTGCGGATATGTTTTCTACTCCTTTGGGTAAATACCAACAAACATGATTGCTGAATTGTATGGTTAGATTATCTTTCATTTTGTAAAAATATTGTGAACTGTCTTCTCACCAGCAATGTATATAAATTCCTGTTCCCTCACATACTCTCCAATAATTGGTATTATAAGTATTCCAGATTTTGGCCATTCTAATAGATGTGTAGTGGTATCTCATTATTGTTTTTATGTATATTTCCATGATGACATATGATGTGGAGCATAGTTTCATATGCTTATTTAACATGTCTATCTCTTTTACTGAGATGTCTAGTGAAGTATTTTCTGCATTTTTATATCAGATTGTTTGTTTTCCTATTGTTAGTTTGAGTTTTATTCTACATTTTGGTAATTACCTTTTATTAAATGAGTCTTGCAAAGATTTTTATTCTAGAGATCCAATATGGTGGAGGAGTAAGTGGAAGCTACACTAACCTCCTCCCAGGACCAGTCTACACTTAAACTTAATTGTGGAGAAATCATCTGGAATAACCAACTGAACACTAGCTGGAGAGAAATCTTATAACCACAGAAAGACAGAAAAGGCCGCCTCATCACAAGGCAGTAGGAAGTGTGGAGATGCGAAAGGGATGGCTGTGCTCCCATGGGTGAAAGCTGAAGGGACTGAGAAACAGCTCAGCAGCTGGGAGTTCCCCCTGAGAAGGGCAGGGTCTAAACCCCCAACTGGGCTTCCCAGCCTACAGCAACAGAGTGGAAAGTAAAATAATATCCAGCTGTGAAAAGCAAAAGTCACAGAGTTTTTTGCTTCTCTGAGAGAAAAAGCAGGAAAAATAGAGTTTTTAAGTGGATCATGTATGAAAATATTTTGGCATCCATTTACCCTGGGATCAAGCAGAGGGAGGGCAGAGAGGACTAGAGATGCTTGGGGAAAATTTGGGATGGTGGCTTTGAGGAGAGAACCAAGGGAGCAGCTGAACATGTTCCAGTGCTGACTCATTCCCCATACTGCAGGCATACCATTCCCCCCCATGTGGCATCAGCCTGAGGGGAAGCAAAAGTCCCGCCTACAGGAATTAATCTACTCCAACCTCAATGCTTAAGCCTGATGGCTGATCACAGATTGAACAGATTAACAACTAAAGGAGACGGACAAAGGCAGTAGATCTCTGGTAGTCTCCAACAGGCTGCCTAGGCCCAGACTGGTACACGATATGATGCCACCAGGGGCAGATCCAGGAGTGCAGAGAAATCTAAGAAGCAGCAACAAACAAGAAGAGTCACAAAAATGGGGAGACAGAGAAACAACCACCCATAAAAAGGAAAAGAGGAATCCCCAGAAAGAGTGCTAAATAAAATAGAGGAAAGCAAACTATCAGTCATGGAATTCAAAACATGGATTATAGGGAAGCTCAATGAGACCAGTGAGCTCAAAGAAAACTATAAAGAACTCCAAGGAAACTATAAGAACTCCAGAGAAACTATAAGGACCTTATTGAGAATTATACCAGCATGAAAAAGGACATAGAAGCTATCAATAAAAGCCAGGAGGAAATGAAGAGTACAATCTCTGAATTGAAGAACACAGTGGAAGGAATTAAAAGCAGGCTAGAGGAAGCAGAAGATCAGATCAGTGAGCTGGAGGACAATGTAGAAAAAAATTCCCAGACAGTGCAACAAAATAGAAAAAGACTGAAAAAGAATGAAGAGGTTTTAAGACAGCTGCAGGACAATATGAAACATAATAATAACCATATCATAGGAATATCAGAAGGAGAAGAGGAGCAAGAGATATAAAATCTGTTTGAAAAACAAATGACAGAAAACTTCCCTAATATGAGGAGAGAAAGAGTCACGCAAGTCTGGGAAGCACAGAGGGTTCCAATGAAGATGAACCCCAACAGGCCCACTTCAAGACACATCATAATTAAAATGGCAACATTCAAAGACAAAGAGAGAATTCTAAAGGCAACAAGAGAGAAACAGCTAATAACATACAAAGGAGCTCCAATAAATTTATGATCAGATTTTGTAACAGAAACACTACAAGCCAGAAGGGAATGGCAAAATATATTCCAAGTAATGAAAAACAAAGGCCTACAACCAATAATACTCTACCCAGCAAGGCTCTCATTCAAAATGGAAGGTAAAATAAGGAGTTTCCAAGAGAAAAGAAGGCTAAAAGAATACATCTCCACCAAACCAGCATTGCAAGAGATGCTAAAAGGTCTGCTTAAAGAAGATGAAGAAACAGAGAAAGACAGAAAGGAACACAAGTACAAAGGGGGAAAATGACAATTAATAAGTACCTATCGATAATAACCTTAAATGTAAATGGATTAAATGCTCCAATCAAAAGACATAAGGTAGCTGAATGGATTAGAAAGCATGACCCACATATATGCTGTCTACAAAACACCCACCTCAAAACAAAAGATCTACACAGACTGAAAGTGAAGGGATGGAAAAAAATATTTCAGCAAATGGACATGAAAAAAACCTGGGGTAGCAATATTTACATCAGACAAAATAGATTTCATAGCAAAGGCCATAAAAAGAGACAAAGAAGGACATTTCATAACACTTAAGGGAAAAATCCACCAAGAAGATATAACCCTTTTACACGTATACGTACCCAACATAGGAGCACCCAAATATGTAGGGAAAATTTTTAAAGACTTTAGGAAGGATATAGACAGCAACATACTCATAGTAGAGGACCTTAACACCCCATTGTCAACAATGGACAGATCTTTGAAGCAAAAAAACACCAAGGATATTGAGGCATTGAACAACACTCTAGATCAAATGGACTTAGTCGATATATATAGAGCTTTTCACCCCAAAGAAGCAAAATATTTTGAAGTGCACATGGAAAATTTTCAAAGAAAGACCTCTTGGTAGGATATAAAACAAGCTTCAATAAATTCAAGAACATTGAAATTATATCAAGCACCTTCTCAGATCACAATGGCTTGAAACTGGAAATCAACCTCAAGGAAAAAACTCAAAAACATTCAAACTCATGGAGAATGAATAACATGCTATTAAATAATGAATGGGTTAACAATGACATCAAGTAAGATATCAAAGTTTCCAGAATATTTTTATTCTAGTCTATGGTTTTCTTCTAATTCTTTTAATATTATCTTTCACAGAAGTTTTTAATTTTAATGAAGTCCAGTTTATCCATTATTTCATAGTTCATGTTTTTTTCTCTTGTATCTAAAAAGGTATCACCATAAACAAGATCATCTAGATTTTCTCCTATAATATCTTCTAGAAGTTTTATAAACTTGCATTTAACACTTAGGTTTATATGATCTATTTTGAGTTGCTTTTTGAACTTAATTTTTGCATTCTAGAGTTTTGGAACCAACTCAAATAGAGAGCAGAATCTCCTACTTGGATCTGTCTCTACTTTCCTCTTCTGCTTCTTTTACATCCCCATCCCCATTTTCATTATTCTTCCTCTTTTTCTCTCCTTTTGTTCATACTCCATCACATTTTATCCTTGTGGCCTATTGACAGAAGTGTGTTTTATTTTGTATTCAAACAGTTTGGAGGCCTTTTAAATTAATCATTATTAAGTAAAAGCTTACAATGCTTGTGATTATATGAATGGTTGGAAATAAGCATTTTTATTTATATTGAAAAATATCGTCGTTGGCAGCCGTCCGTCTCGAGAGACGATGGTGTAGCTTCTTAAGAGTCTATCTGCACCGCCGAGAATGGCTGTGCAGTCCGACTCGGGAGTGACATGGTATCTGTCTCCTCCCGTGTTGAATCGACATCTTGCGATGACGCTGGAGTGTCCTCTCCAGTGAAGCTGAAGCTACAGAGCCTGGGCAGGGTGATATGGAGGGTCTGCTGTTGCCCATGCAGCAGACCCCCCCTCTCTTCGCAGCTGAAGGGTCCAAGGGAAAGACGGAGTCAATACAGCTTGGCTTCAGGTGCGCCGCAGGAGTTGCCGGTGTTGACTACAATGTCAAACCGCCTTAGGGACTCCGGCTCCGGATTTTCTGTCGGGGTTTACTCCCTTAGCCTTTCCCCTGAAGAGGTATGCCGCAAGGCAGCGGAGGTTTTTTGGAGTCAGAGTTTTCCTTCTCTGATGTGCCCTGACTGGAAGATCGAACCAGCGACACTTAGCTCAAAGGCCGACGCTCAATCCACTGAGCCAAACCAGCCAGGGCTCTATTGAAAAATATAAAGTAGGTAAAAGTAACTAGAAAATAAGTCTTCAGTGAATATTTGTATACTATATAGTAAAATAAAGACTATATAATATGAGCAATTACTAACATGAAAAATATCTTGTTTATTTCTGTACAGAATTAATAAATATAGTACTCATAAGAGTAAAAATATCTTTCTGTCTCACATGGATGTTTCTTTCTCTCTCTCTCTCTCTCTCTCTCTCTCTCTCTCTCTCTCTCTTCCTTCCACTACCTCTAGAATCAATAAACATATCCTAGGGTAAAGATTTTAAAAAGGAGCTTCTAATTTGGCATAATAAGACTTTTTCTTTGTTGTCTTACATTTTTTTGAATGAAATTTTTGTCACTAATTATTTGGGAAGCAATGTAATATATATGAATTAAAAATAGTAAGTCAGGAAGATGAGATTCTCTTGATTTTATTTTCAGAGATTTTGTCTAAGGAAAATTAAGATATATTTTGCATGATAAAATTGTAGAAAAAGAAGTAATGCAATTAATTTTTTTAAAAATATGTATTTGATATAAAGTGTGCTCTACTAGGATACCATATGGATATACTGTTTCTCTATATTAATCTATATTATTAATCTCTATTAATCTATATTACAAATACTACAGGGTTCATAGATATCATATTTATGCTAATCCAAAAATGTAACAATTTTTATACTGAAGTATATGTTTACCTTGATGAATAATAAAAGTCATTAAATTTTCAAAGTGCATCCTCATTCAGGTTGTCTACAGAAGAATATTTTAAAGAATCATGCATCTATTAAGTGCATTATTGCCAGAAAATGTAACTATTTCTCAAATTTATGACTTCACATACATATTGATCAGGAAGAAATTAAGGTACACAGATTACATATTCGTATTTGCAAATGGCATGAGTTAAGAGTAGTGGTTAATAGTGTGATGCAGTGTTATGTGTTCCTGATTTTGGATGGTGAGGAGTAATTACTCTATAAAAACTTAATAGTTTATCAGTGTGAATTTAGGCTTTAGTTAAAGCATGTTTGATTAGTATTCACACTGAGTCAGGATTCCCCACTACAGGGTGCTTAAGTACTTTAATATTATTATTAAAATATATAGGGCAGAGGTTATTAATTGCCATTATGGATGTTTGCAATATTTTTTATTGATGGAATGAGTGGTGTTAAAAGACATTATTTTACGTTTTCTTTACTGTTGCACGGATAATGTCAGAAATAAGCAATTCTAACATTCTCATGCATAGGGAGCCTCTACTATATGGACATTCTTCCTACCAATTTCACTAGAAGTTTGGCTGATCCTGCAGTCAGAGTACTGTTACCTCTACCTCAGAATGAAATTTCCTACCAAGGTGCTCCTTATATGTGTCAGGCCAGAGAGCAAAATCTTCACTAAGCCTATATGAACAGATTGCTTAGCTGTTTTGTGTTGGCTTTTTAGACAATGTTTGTATATCATAATTTGGAATCAGACTTGCAGTTATTGTAACATACCAGCTGGTAGTGAGATTTGTGGAGGGAGGATGCATAGCTCCTACATACTGCTAACTGCTGGAGGCTACCAATATTTACCCAAAGTACCCAATAATTGTTGAATAGACAAATTGTCTTGAGTCCATTCAACACAGTCAGATAAGAAGAAAATCTTGAAGGTGCTGTGCAAGTCACTAAAGTTTTAGAATCAGACAATTTCCAAGAATGTCTCCTGTAACCAAATAGTGACAATTTCCTTTTGGTATAATTTCATGAGCATGAATCCTAATGGTACCTACATGAGAGAAAAGATCTAATAACTAGAATGGAAGATATTTAAAATTCACTGAAGAATTTCCAGTCACATGTTTTCTCTGGGCTATAACTCAACTGATGTTAGAAAGAGTCAAAGCTTTTTTTCACAGATTCATATAATGTTCCATCTAGACAGACGGAGTCTTTTATGTAGACTCTCTAAGATCACACATGTGGAGAGACCATGATCCTAGAAAGAGATTTGTCAAAGAAGGCACTGATCTTGGTGTACTTTTTTATTACTAATCTCAAATATATCCTATGTGCAACCCAGCAATCAAGCTCTTCCATATGATTAGTTCTTACTATCCCTTTTCATCAACCACCAACATGCATTAGCATCCTTACTCACTGATTAAAGGGATGCAATTCAAGTGAACTACCACACATTCCCTATCACATCTACAATCTACATGCATCTTTGTAAATATTCCTGTCTTTTCTTCTGTTGCTTTTGATGACTTCTCAGTGGTCTTAGCCAATATTATGGCCTCTACTTATGTACTGGAATCCATTCTATTTTACCTACTTAATCCCGCCATTCCAGAAACTTTCTCCTCTTTTTCCAAAATTCCTTTTTCCCCCAATTCTACTGGATTACTGGATTCTTTACATTCACTTTTTTAAATCTTCACCTAAAGATATGATTTTATTGATTGGAAAGAGAGTGGAGAGAAAGAGACAGAGAGAGAGAGAGAGAGAGAGAGAGAGAGAGAGAGAGAGAGAGATGTGAGAGAGAAAAATGTCAAGGGTTGCCTCCCATCTACACCCTGACCAAAGATCAAACCTGCCACCTAGGTATGAGCCCTGATAGGAGATTGAACCTGCAACTTTTTGGTGTATAGGATAACACCCAGTCAGGGTCTTCACACCCACTTTTAGTTTCCCTATTCTAGAAGTGAGTTCCTCTTGATTCTGGTATTTAAAGCAATACTCATATCTCTGTTTTCACTTATTTGACCCATTCGCAACATTTACTACAATTGTTTATTTCTCTTTCTTGGAGAATTTTACACCTGCCTTGCAGGAAACCAGGTGACTTTAAAAATTTTTTTCCTGACCTTACAAACCTCTAGTTCTCAAGACAATTAAGTAAATATCTTAAAATTAACATGGCCCTATAAAACTCCTTTGCATTTTTAACCAGATCCCCCCTCAGTCTTTTCAATTTAACATGTGGCAAATTCATTCTTTCAATTACAAAATAAATCTTATGTCATCTTGAAATTTTCTCTTTTACTCATAGACTCTATTTAATCTGTCAGTACATTCTGTTGGCTCCACCTTCTAACTATACCTGGAATGTGACTATAGTATCACTCCCACCTCCCTAGAAAAAGAGATCATGAGAGATCCAGGATAGTAGAAGAGTAAGTGGAAGCTGCTCAAACCTCCTCCCAGGACCAAACTGAAAATACAACTAAATTGTAGAGAAGTTATCCTGAATAACCAACTGAATGCTAGCTGGAGAGAAGCCTTAAATTAAGGACAGAGAGAAGAAACCACTTCACCACAACATGACTGGTTGGGAGTGCAAAGGAGGTGCAAGAGAGCTGGCTGGGCTCCTGTGGGAAGCAGCTGAAGATCCAGAGGAATATTTCAGTGTATGCAGGGTTCCTCCTGTGAAGTGTGGCATCTAAAACCCAAGCTGGGCTCCCCAGACTAGAGCACCAGAGTGGGGAAAGGAACACAGATAACATCCAACTTTGAAAAGCAGCAGGGTTTCTGTCTGCTAGGGAGAGATGGCTGGAGATAGAGAGAGTCTCTTAAAGGGCCAACATACAAAATTCCATTGGCAGCCACTTATCATCAACTCTGGCAGAGGGAGGGCAGAGTAGAATATAAATGCGTGAGGAGAGGCTAGGCCTTGTGGATCTGGGAAAGAACTGAAGGAACAGTGCCAGGATCCCTGTGCTAATTCATTCCCCATATTGCAGAGGCAGTCTTTCTCAGCAGAACACTCCCCTCCAAGTGGCATCATCGTGAGGGGAAGCAATAGCCATGCCCACAGGAATTACTCTGACTCATCCTGTAGAGCTTAGGCTGGATTGCCGAATACAGCTTAAGTCTACATCACTGATTAAATTTAACAACTAAGGCAAATATCTGGGAGATCTGAGACTTTAACTGACAGACATCAGTCCCGGTGCTGGTAAAAGTCACCCTTGGTGCATAGCCTAGTTCTTCCTGCAAAAAGACAGGTCACAAGTGGGAGCCACAGGCTCTGGATTACTGATAGCTCCAAGCATGTTGCCCAGAGCCAGTCACAGGCACCGTCTGACTTAAGCTTAGACTACAGTCTTAGCAGACTTATCTAATACATAAAACACACACACACACACACACACACATACACACACACAAAACAATCAAACAAACAAAACCCCACAAATAGGCAGCCAAAATGGGAAGAGAAATAAAACTTCCCCAAATGGAAGAACACGAGAATCCTTCAGAGGAAGAACTAAATAAAAGGGAGGCAAGCAATTTATCAGATATAGAATTTAGAGCAATGATTATAAGGATACTCAATAGCATGAAAAAGATATAGAAATAATCAAAAAAGGGCCAGTCAGCAATAAAGAATGCAATATGTAAAATAAACAATACACTAGAAGAAACAAACAGTAGGTTAGATGAACCAGAGGACTGAATCTGTGATTTGGAAGACAAGATAGAAAAAACACCCAAGCAGAGCAGCAAAAAGAAAAAAAGCATTAAAAGAATGAAGAGAGTTTAAGAAATCTTTGGGACAATATGAAGAGTAACATTAAACAATGAATGGGTCAACAATGAGATCAAGGAAAAAATAAAAAGATACCTTAAAACAAATGAAAATAAGAATGTAATATACCAAAATCTGTGGGACACCGGGCAAGCGATCCTAAGAGGGAAATTCACAGCATTACAGGCCCATCTCAAAAAAATAAAATAAAAAATAAAAAAGGGCTCAAATAAACAATCTAACTTTACATTTAAAAGAACCTAAATAAGGACAACTAACAAAGTCCAAAGTAAGTGGAAGGAATGAAATAATAAAGACCAGAGCAGAAATAAAAATAATAGACTAAAAAAAATACTAAAGATCAAAGAATCCGAGAGTTGGTGCTTCGAAAAGATAAACAAGATTGACAAACCTTTAGCAACTCATCAAGAAAAAATGAGGGAGGCCCAAATAAAATCAGAAACAAAAGAGAAATAACAAATGACACTAAGGAAATATAAAGGACTATAAGAAAATATTATGAACAACTATATGCCAACAAATTGAATGACATTCCTAGAAACATACAATCTTTTAAAATTAAATAAGGAAGAATCAGATTATATGAATAGACAGATTACACTTAATGAAATTGAAGCAGTAATCAAAAAACTCCTAACAAACAAAAGCTCTGAACAGGATGACCTCACAGGTAAATTTTACCAAACATTCTGGAAAGAACTAGTGCCTCTCCTTCTAAAACTGTTTCAAAAAATTCAAGAGGAGGGAGACTGCTAAGCTCATTTTATGAGGCCAGCACTATCTAATTCCAAAGCTAGATAATGGCATAAAAAAAAAATAAAACTACAGGCCAATATTCCTGATGAACATAGATGCTAAAATCCCTCATTTATTTACAAAACTAAGAAAACTAAGAAGGTGAAATTTTTCTTTTTCTGACATAGATAAATGTCTGCTCTCTGGCAATCATACGTCATATATTATTTCAAGTAAATTGCTGTCTTCTTTGTATAATCTGGGAGCAATCAGATTCTTCTGTGGCATCTTTAAAACATTAGGCTACATAGAATTTCTTCATTGAACATAATAAACTAACAAACAAAATAGAAACAGAAACATAGATACATGGAACAGACTGACAGCTGCAGGAGGGGAGGGAGGGGACTGGATGAAAGATGGTGAAGGGATTAACCACAGGATAATTATGCATGACCCATGGAAACAGGGGAGGGGAAAAGGTGGAAAGTTAGAGCTGGGTGGAGGTGGGGAAAGGAAGAAAAAAAGTGGGAACAACTGTAATTGCATAGACAATAAAAAAAAAAAAACAGAAAAAAGAATCAAAATGACATTATACTACATTATGTGCAGAGGTGTTATACTGAGATTATGACAATAGAGGACAGTAAAGCACTAGGCTTTGTAATTTCACAAGAAATTGTCTTGATAGTGGAAAGAAAACCCAGCATTGCAAACGTGTATGCCTTATTCACTTCTAGTTATATATCAAAATACTATTTTTTTAATATTAAAAAGAAAATAAGGAGCTTTTTACAAATAAAAGTGTTTGGCACAAAAACTGAAGATCATATGTGAACTCTGAGTATATGGTTAAAATGTAAACTTTCTGTTCTTAGTGAGAGTTTTTACTGTTTTATTACAGAGACTTTGGGGATAAATGTTTTTAAAAAACTTATCTCTAAATTTTTTCCTATGACCTTTGAACACTAATAATAAAGAATCTAGTCACCTTCCATGAATCCCTTTTATGGCAATACAATGAAATATGTGCAGTTCATTTACTGTACATTTTTTATGAGCCTAAGTAATCAGTTAAGAGGAGGAGCATATTTTGAATTCATGAACACTTCTTTGTTCTAGTCCATAGATCTGCCTCCCAAAGTAAAAGTTCAATTAAATTTTGTTGGTGTTTTAGAAGGGTGAAGAGTGGATTTTTAAAAACTATTAACTTGTTATAGATTATTTTTCAATATAATTCATAACAGCATAATATAGGCTTATTTACTTCTGCCAAAATAAATATTGGAAAAAATACTGAGCGAGGCTAATTACATTAGCTTTTGAAAATACAAATCTATTTTCATCTTAAAAATTTTGGACAGGTCAATGGAACAACCTTAAAAGCATAACAGCTGAGAAAAAAGTTGTTTTTTTTTTAAGTCAAAAGCATAAAAATCTGTTCAACACATGGCAGATCTAGCTGCATGGGTAATAAGAAGAGTTATTTTTTTTTAATTTGAGATTTTTATATGCCTTCCTGATTTCAATAGTGATAAAAGTTTGGAATCACAAATGTTAGAGAATTGAAGTTCTGAATCATTCTGCCAAATCTAATATAACATAGTAATTTTAGTTACTTTAGTCATATTTTACTCACATAGGTTATTTTATATTAAAGTAGGAATGAGGGAATGACCTTGGTCAGGAGTAAACTGTATGACCTTACTCCATTCAAACTACTTGCTCTTCATTCACAGTAAACGGAGTACAACACATCAAAGTATTTGTTTATATTTATGTCAAGGGGAGAAAAAGGCAAAATTCAGTTAATTTCAGTATGAATACATTTTTAATAAATTTGCTGATTTATAAATTATTGAAAATATTTAATGAATTATATTTTTGCCTTAGTATAGTAAAGTAATAGGCCCTGTGACTGCTCTAATGACACATCATAAAAACATTATGGTACACTTTCTGCATTATACACACCATTGTAAATTATCTAATGCTATCTATCTTTAGGGCATTTTCTGTTGCTCCTCTTACTCTTCCTGAAGTCAGAAGATTATGTGAACAGAAATAAGTATACTAGTGCCAGCTTACAAACCAAAGGGTCACCAGTTGTAGTCTCAGTCAGGGCACATGCCTGGGTTGCAGGTCAGGTCCCCAATTGGAGGCACGCAATAGGCAACCATACATTGATGTTTCTCTTCCTTTATTTCTCCTTCCCTTGCCCTCCATCTAAAAATAAATAAATAAAATCTTAAAAAAACAAATAAAATACTTATATACAACATAGAGATGCCCTATAGGCATGTGAAAAGATGCTCAACTGATCATCAGAGAAAAGCAAGTTAAAACCACAATGAGATATCAGCTTACACCTGTCAGAATCGCCATAAAAAATAAAGAAATGAACGAGTGATGGTGAGGATTCAGAGAAAATGGAAACCTTGTGCTCTATTGGTAGGAATGCTGATTGGTGCAGTCACTGTGGAAAACAGTAAGATGAGTTCTCAAAAAAATTAAAATTAGAACTGCCTTATGACCCAGTGATTCACTTCTGGGAAGATAGTCAGAGAAACTGGAAACACTGATTTGAAAGAACATATGCACTCCTAGGTTCATTGCAGCATTATTTACAGTCACCAAAATTTGAAAGCAGCCTACGTGCCATCAGTAAATGAGTGGATAAAAGAGCTGTGGTACATTTACACAATGGATTACTAGGCAGCAATAATAAAAGAAGAGAATTTTAAACCTGTGACAGCATGGGTGGACCTGGAGAGTAATATGCTAGGTGAAATAAACCAGTCAGAGAAAGAAAAATACCATGTGATTTCATGTATATGTGGAGTCTAAAACACAAACAAAACAGAAACAGACTCAGAGGTACAGAAAATGGAATGACAGCTGTTAGAGGGGAAGGGGGTTAGGAGGCTGGGGGGAAAAGGTGATGGGCTTAAGCAAAAGAAAAAGCAACTCATAGACGCAGACAATAGTGATAAAGTGGGGCGGGGAGGGAGAAGAGGGTAAAGAGGAGGTAAATGGAGATGGAAGGAGATTTGACTTGGGGTGGTGAACACACAATACAATATACAGTTGATGTTTTATAGAACTGTACACCTGAAACCTGTATTATTTTTTAACCAATGTCACCACACTAAATTCAATAAAAATTTTAAAAATGAGTAAGAAGCTTGAATAAAGTTAATGTGTATTTTTTAGGCAGGTCAGTTTTGCTGTGGCTTCATTCTTTCTGGGGCTGAAGAACAATGACTTTTGAACCGGGAATGAGCTTATTCGCCTGAAAATACTAGTAGGGTGAATAGTTCAAGAAAACTGTATACAGTATTTTTACGAATTTGAAACCAAGATCAATAAAGAACGTTCTAAGTGTTTCACCAGAGGCTTTAATGAGGCTGTTATCATTGCGCAGTTTCTCCGGGTAACTACCAAAGTGCTAATAACATAATCACATAGAATGAAATCCTAATAGAATAATAATTTCAGCTAGCAATGCAGAATAGAAACTAAATTTTAATGAGTTTTGTGAGGTCATTTGTGTAAACTTTACAAAGAAGTCAAACAGTTTTCTACCTTAATATTACCAAAATTCCAAAAGTTTTCAAAAATAAACAATATGTCAATTTATTTAAAATAGTTTCTGTCAAATAGCCACTGGACTAACTCCCTCACCTCTCTCAAAGCTTTATTCAAATCTCATCATCCCAATTGTGGTCTAGACAAATTTATTTCCTACTATGACCACTACCCTTCTGTCACCATAACTCCTTGCATTCTGATCTCCATGACCTTGCTCTAGCCCTGCCCCCTCTTCCCATATCACTGTAAGACTTGAATATCCAGAAAGGTATGATTTCTGTTTAATGTTGCACCTTTCAGAATAATTATGGTACTTAGAAGACTATTTTCCAGGCTGCGACTTAGAGATCTCTCATAAGCTCTCCACCTAATTCAATCTTCACCTGATTTAGACTTTAACATGTTTTTCTACTGTCATTACTGATTTTCCTTCCCTTTCCATGACTGAGCAGACTGTTGTATTTTAAGAAGCCACAATGAGAAATTTCTATAAAATAAATACTACTTTATAGTATTTAGTAATTATTAATAAAATTATAATGATATTTAGTTATACCATAGTGGAACATAATTTAATAAAATATATAATTGTATTAATATAAACATTTATAAATTATTAAATACATTATCTAACATAGAAAAAACTTACTAAAAGAGAAAAAAATTCCTCGTTCTTCCATGACCCCAAACCATTCATTGTTAACATTTTAGTGTGTCTTCTTCAACTACTTCTGTTCTAGGTATCCTGTGATACCTGATTTATGTGGTGATTAAAAAAAAAAAATAGCACAAGTACTTCCGAACTATTGTTAGGTTTTCAACATATTCATTTTTTTTACTTTAAAAAGAAATGTTTATTACTGATTATGCTGCTACCGTTGTCCCAATTTCCTTCCCCCTTGCTCCCCACCTCCCTCCAGTTGTCTCCCCCCTTAGTCCATGCCCTTTGGTCCTGCATATAGTTCTTTTCAACATCTTCCTGTCCACTCCACTCCCTCCCACTATGCTTCCCAATTCCTGCACCATCCCCCTCCCCCTCCCCGCTGACCTCCCCCCAATATGCTCCCCTTACCTATAATTCTTTTTCCCTTTTTGTTGCCTACTTAGTTTGCTCTTGCCTCAGTTCCATAGCTTCTGCTGTTGGTTGTTGTAGTACAGTTTTCATTTTAATGTTCATTGTCCTGATCCTCCTTCTAAACCAGTCCCTTTAACATCTCACATAACAGTGGTTTGGACCTAACAAACTCCTTCAGTCTTACTTTGTCCTGGAAAAATGGTCTCTGCCCTTCTATCCTGAATGACAGCTTCGCTGGATAGAGTAATCATGGTTGTAGGTTTTCGATTTTCATTAGTTTGAATATTTCTTGCCAGTAAAGTCTTACCTGTAAAGTCTCCTTTGAGAAATCTGCTGATAGTCTAATTGGGATCCCTTTGTACATTATTCTTCTATTCTCTCTTGCTGCTTTTAAGATTCTCTCTTTATCTTTAATTTTTGACATTTTGATGATAGTGTGTCTTGGTGTGGTCCTCCCTGGGTCCAGTCTATCCGGAACTCTCTCTGCTTCTTGGACCTGTAAGTTCATTTTCTTCCCCAAGTTAGGGAAGTTCTGCTTCATTATTTTTTCACATAATTTTTCAATTTCTAGTTCTTCTTCTTCACCCTCTGGCAATGAGATAATCCGAATGTTCAATCACATATAGCTGTCCCAGAGGTTTCTGAGCCTCTCCCCATATTCCTCACTTTTTGTTTCCTCTTTCTGCACTGGTTGACTGTTTGTTCCCTTCCTATGTTCCGATTTGTTGATTTGATCCATGGCTTTCCCTTCCTCACCACTTGTCTTGTATGTATTTTTGTTCATTTCAGCAGGGCTAGCCTTCCTTCCTTCCCTGTCTTGATTCAGCCCCGCTGTTAGGTCTGTAAGCTGTCTTATAACTATGGCTCTAAATTGAGCTTCTGAAAGATTTGCTATTTGTTCCTCGGTCAAGGCTTTTATTTTTATTTTTTCGTTAGCTGTGTGATTGGTATTTCATCATTAATTCTGCCATTCTGACCATTTTGTTTATCTTTCCCTCTTGGGCAGGGCGCTGTCACACCTCCTATGCTGTATTGGGCAGAGCCCCGTGTGCTCGTCACAACCTGGTGACCTTTCTCACCAACCTGTGGCACTTTGCGTGGGGGTGGGGTGGGGCCCATGATGGATTCCCGCTGTTACACTCTGCTGTTGAACAGGGCCGCCTCCCAACGGTGTCCACCCTCTCCGCCGTTGGAATTGTGAGCTGAAGAAATTTGGTCTGCAGCCAGGGCAGCTCCCAAGCGCTTCTCTCCTTCCCCCAAACACAGGTGTCTGCTCACCAGGTCCTGCCATTCATTGTTTCGGCTGCCGCCTCCAGCACAGTTTGATCTCTCTCAGCCGCGGGTTTGCACTTCCTACCCATCAGGATGAGCACCACTTGTTTATGACTTCATACGTTGGACTTACATGTAGCTTTATTTTCAGGAACTTATTATTATTTTTAGTTTTGCATTATCTGTAATCCTTCTTAGTTGTAGAGGGAGACATAGCGTGTTGGTCTATGCCTCCATCTTGGCCGAAAGTCAGCATATTCATTTTTAATGGCTGCATTTTACTATATAAAATGTACATGTGATACTCTATTTCCTCATATCCTTTGTGTGTGTGTGTGTGTGTGTGTGTGTGTGTGTGTGTGTGTGTGTGTGTGCATGTGTGGTTTCCCAGGAGAGGTTGTAGATCTGCAGTCATCTTTAATTCTAATCTTAAGGTTATCATTACATTCCTTGGAATTTTTGTAATCTGAAAGGTTTAGGCATTTGAAATAAAACAAAACAAAGCAAAACAAAAAGATGTGTATTTTTTTACTTCTTGCTTATTGGAGAATCTACTCTTTAATTTCTTGCCAGAGTCTATAAAAGTTTCATGTATCTTTCTTGAGGCAGATTTGTTTTTGCAAATTTTCTAAATTTCTGAAAGGACTTTAGAAAGGGCATATTTTATCCTGTCTTCTCATTGAATTTTAAAGATAATAATTCCCTTTTAGATATTTTTAAAGGTTTTTAAATTACTTTTCATAATTGCTTTCATTTTCTCTGTAGTGCAAATCAACATTGTGTCATTGCATGACTGTTGAAATATATACCACAATCATTAAAATCCCCAGTGGTCTTTCAAAACCTTTCCATGTAGCCATTGATTTACATGGAATATTTCATTAACATTTTATATGACTAAATATAGCTCACATTTTATTATCAAGTTATATCTCATAGCATAAGCTATTAGTGCAATAGGAATAAATATTTTCTAGCAATTAATATAGTACTTTTAAACCCAGCAAGACTCCCTCAATCCCCTTTTAGTTTTGTAATTCAATCAGCATTACAGTTTTTAGTTTAATGTATAAATTCGCAGAACTCATTATACATTCCCTCAGAGAGCTGATAATAAGGTACATTTAGGCTAAACTATTCAGAAGATCCTTTCATAGAAGAACTTAACATGGCCCAGTTAAGTAGACCCACTCCATTTGTGCATGACCTGTTTATTCAATAGTGTCATCTTAACAATGCAATTACATTGGTCTGGGTGATTCATGAGACAAATTAAAGCATTGAATAAAGTGTTATTGTAGTCATTACCTTTCATTGTAAATAAGCATTTTCACAGCATTATATAACTATTATGCAACATAAAGTTAATAGGCAAATAGTATTAACCATGTTGCTGCTTTGTTACTATTAATGTATACGAGTTTTCTTTGGTGTTTTGAGTGGCATAACATACTATTGAAACTATTACCTCAGAGTAATAATTTTTTATATTGTGTTTCAGATGCATGCTCAATCCCTCAGTTCACTAATTTAACATAATTATATTTTCTGGCATGTTCCAACTCCAATCTGCTCAGTCCTTTCAGGATGCAAAAATTATCTGCAAGAGGCAGAGTTGTGACCAAATCTGAGTTATCAGGATAGCTCTTAATTAACAGAAAAATATGCCTAAGTTATATATAGCATTATATGACAAATATCTTGCTTACTTCCTGTTTACTGTCAACTGACCACAGCAGCTCTGTCATCCTTTGTTGACATCATGAGTGACCTGGATCAAAGACACTTGGTCGCAATAGGGTGATCAGACTTACAAGAATGGTGAGAAAAAAAATTTACTAGTTTGAAGATATTATGCATCTCCAATTTTCTGAACCCTGGTTAAAATATTTATTACAGCAGTAATTGTCATTTTAAGATGTATTACAATTTTAGTAAATCTTAACATGTAAGTATTTTCAGAGAAATATATATTTCTTTAGTGATTTAGGTAAGTAATTGTGAAACATGCTATTATGTATACAACATCTGATTGAGGACAGCTTTTCTCTTTTTTTCAGTAGTGCTTAATTCAGGTTGTTTTACTTTGTTTTCCAGCTTTGTAAAATTAACAACACCACCTGTAATAGAAATGAGTCTGGCTGGTTACCTAGTACTCTTGTCCAGCAATAAGGAGGCAAAAATATGCCTCATCTTCTTGCTTTTTCAGGGCTGAACCAGAAAAGTCAGGATGACCCATTGGAAGAATTGCTATTCTTTTAAATTTTTATTGAAAGTACTTTGCATGACAGTAAAACACATAGTTAAATAGGAGAATGGTTTAAAATAGTATAAGATTACTAGATAAATGCATTTCTGCTAAAATGTAGTATTTATTTTAAATACTGAAGTTTAATAAATTTATACATGCAATTATAATTTAATTAAGTTTAATGTGTATATATAAACATTGAAAATAAAAATTTTGAAATATAAATTTGCATCATTTATTGTTTGGTCTTCTTTTTAGTCTCATTGAAACAATCTAAAATCCTTTGAGTGATTGGCCAAATAGTAGCTATCTGATACTACTAGACAAAATCATTGCTCATTCTGTTTTCTCTCTTTCAAGGCTTAAAGTTTCATTAAAAAAAAAAAGAATACAATAATCTCACATTTTAGATAAAATCTCACATTTATTTATATCTTGAAGCCATTTTTTATTGATATACAGGGTGTCCCAAAAAATGTATACACCCTTTAAATAATTATAAAGTCGGTGTTTATTAAAATACATTTCATTTTCAAAATATAATAGAATCTACAGACATTATTTAATTGTTTTGTCCACGCCTGTTTCCAAACTGACATCTGTTCTGGTCCAGGCACTGCTGACAATGTGAGGCACTGGAATCGCAAACATCACGAAACATTTTGTTTGGTATTTGTGTGCAATCTCGTTCAATGGCTGCTCTCAATTCAGCAACTGTTGCAGGTTTCATAGCATAGAAAGTCTAGTGGTATGAGGTCTGGTGAACGCACAGGGTATTGTATGAAACCCCTTCATCCAATCCACCTGTTTGGCACAATCTCATCAAGGTAGGATCTAACATCGAGATGGTAGTGTGCGGGTGCCCCGTCTTGCAATAATAAGCATATTATTGACAATATATATGTATATATTACACACATATATAAACACAGATGTATATACATGCAAAATATATAGATTTTGAATATTAACATCTTGTCAGATATATAATTTGCAAAGCTTTTCTCCCATTGTGCAAGTGACCTTTTCAGTTTATTGATTGTTTCTTTTGCTGTGCAGAACATTTTAGTTTGATATTTTAGTTTATATTACTTGTGCTTTGGTGCCTTATCCAAAAAATTGTTGCCAACACAATTGTCAAGTAGCTTTTTCTCTATATTTTCTTTTAGGAGCTTTACTGTTTCGGGTCTTATATTTAGTCTTTAGTTAATTTTGAGTTAATTTTTTTTGAGTGATGTAAGACAGGGGTCCATTGTCATTCTTTTACATGTGGAGATAAAGTTTTCCCAACACCATCTATTGAAGAGACTATCCTTTCCTTATTGGATATTCTTGGCACCCTTATCAAAGATTAATTAATGCTATGTGCTTTAGTTTTGGGCCCCTATTCTGTTCCATAGGTCCATGTGCCTGTTTTTAACCCAGTACCATATTCTTGTAACTACTGCAGCTTTGTAACATACTTTGGCATCAAGAAGGGCGATTCCTTCAGTTTTGTTCTTCTTTCTTAAGATTGCTTTGGGTATGTGATGTCTTTTGTAGCTTGATACAAATTTTATATTTATTTTTTCTATTTCAGCAAAAAATGCCATTGGAACTTTGACAATAACTGCATTGAATCTGTAGAGTGCTTTGGGTAGTCGTCGTCGTCGTCGTTGGCAGCCGTCCGTCTCGAGAGACGATGGTGTAGCTTCTTAAGAGTCCATCCGCACCGCCGAGAATGGCTGTGCAGTCCGACTCGGGAGTGACACGGCATCTGTCTCCTCCCGTGTTGGATCGACATCTTGCGATGACGCTGGAGTGTCCTCTCCAGTGAAGCTGAAGCTACAGAGCCTGGGCGGGGCGATATGGAGGGTCTGCTGTTGCCCAAGCAGCAGAACCCCCCTCTCTTCGCAGCTGAAGGGTCCAAGGGAAAGACGGAGTCAATACAGCTTGGCTTCAGGTGCGCCGCAGGAGTTGCCGGTGTTGACTACAATGTCAAACCGCCTTAGGGACTCCGCCTCCGGATTTTCTGTCGGGGTTTACTCCCCTAGCCCTTCCCCTGAAGAGGTATGCCGCAAGGCAGCGGAGGTTTTTTGGAGTCAGAGTTTTGCCTCTCTGTTAATGGTAGTAACCAGACATTTCCATTGGGATGATAGCAGGAACTTCTGCCAGAAGAATCCAGCACTGCCAGGATGGCAGGGTTAGTGGGCATGTCTTCTTGGACTATACAAGTGAAACCATTTATCTTGTTGGGCACTCGGATGATGGCTAGGTTTCCAGATGGGTAGAATATTTGTGTTGTTCCATCTGGAAATGAAGTCAGAAACTTGCTCCCATGTTTATAGTGCTTCTCCAAGAGCTCATTTCTCACAATTTTCTTTGTTCTTCATCTTTCTTGAATATCAGACTATCCAATGACACAAAGAACATTCTTTAGAATTTTCTTTAATGAGGGACTATTAGTGACAAGCTCTCTTTGCTTTTGCCAAACAATGTCTTTTGGGGGCATATTTTCTTGACCTTTCCACATGCTGTCCTAGAATCACAGCAAGCAATGGATATGTTCTTTTCATCTAATTGAAAATCAAATCGTCTGTCATCAGTTATCTCTTTTTTTGGAATATCCACAGAAAGTTGATAAGAAATTGTTTTAAAGTGTTTTGAATCTTCTTCAGAGAAATTAGTATGTTCATTTGTTTTTACTGCCAGATATTTGGCCATTTTTTGCTCCTGTTTTCTCCGCAGGGCTTTTTCCTTTGCTTTGAGTCTATCAATTTCAGTGCCATGGGCTGCATGAGGGTTGATACAAATTAATTCAGCTTTAGAGCTTTGGATTTTTAGTTTTTTCTCATAGATGCAGTCAATCAGATTTTGGAAATAACTACAACAGAGGGCATGTTCTATTGGTTTACAGCTACTGTTGTCAGAATAAACATCCACAATGGAAAGAAATGTTCTTAGATCACTCCCACAGAATTCACACTTGAGCAATATCTCCTCCTCTTCTTCCTGGAAGTCAGTGCCTAAGTTGGAACTCTCTTGTTTGAATGCCAGAAAGGATGGTGGCCCGATGCTGGATAATGTCCTCAGAGAAGGCTCAAACAGTGTTATGAAGTCTTCCTTAAACTCCAGCTCACACAAAATACTCAATTTTGACTCTTCTGGATTAATTACCCATTTTTCTCTTAACTTAGCAGCTGCATTTTCACATTCAGTTCCTTTTGTTATAGAGGGTGTTTTCATTCCAAGCTTCTTTTTGCTGGACAAGTCTGGAAGCCAACTTTTTTTCTGTTTGGACTGATATTGGAATTCCTGAATATGAACTTTGATAGGTTGTCCTATCTGAAGTTATTTCAGATGTGTCTTTCCTAAATGTCTGAAATATCTTAGGAAAACTTTTCTGGGAGGAGACACTGGAGGGCGAGCTGCTGCTGTGGTTGCTGGGGTCTGGCTGAGCGTTGCAGGAGTCTCGCTGGGCGTCTGCGTCGGGCTCAGGCTGGGGCTCGAGATGCTGGTGAAGCGGAGACGTAATGCCTTGGGATCGTCATCAGTGCTGTCACTGAGGTCTATAATTTTCCGTAAGTCCTCATCGCCAAACGTCTCATGGACCTCTACGCCCGTCTCCTCCTCCTCTGCCGCCTTCTCCTCCTCCACTCCCAGCTCCACCTCCTTCTCCTCTTCCTCCTTCTTGCCCTCCTCCTTCTCTGGATTCCTGAATCTGAGATGCCAGTGCAAGTTAGCCATGGCACAAGGGAAGCGGGATCACGGCTAGGCTTGCACAGCTGCCTTAGTGATGAGTCCAGGCAGGGGACTGCGCTCTGTTGTGTGTCGGTTTCCCTGGACTTTGGGTAGTATACATATTAAAACAATACTAAATCTTCTGATCATGGAATGCTGGATACCTTTTTATTTAATGGTGTTTTCAATTTATGTTATCAATATCTTTAGCATATAGGTCTTTCACCAACCTGGTTAAATTTATTCTTACGTATTTTCTTATTTTTGATGTTATTGAAAATGAGCTTGCTTTTTAAATTTATTTTCAGATAGTTTGTTAATGTATTGAAATAAACTGATTTTGTATATTGATTTATGTATCCTAAAACTTTACTGAATTAATTTACTAGTTCTAACAGTTTTTCCTTGGTGTATTTAGAGTTTTCTCTTTAGGTCATCTGAAAAATAAAATAAAATAAAAATAAAATAATCCACTTAAAAATGGACAGAGAAAATGAGCAGACATTTTTACAAAGGAGACATACAAATGGCCAACAGGTACATGAAAAAGTGCTCAACATTATTAGTCGTAAGAAAAGTGCAATTCAAAACCACAATGATATATAACCTCACACCTGTTATGACAATCAATATGTTGGCAAGGATGTGAAGAAAAGGGTACTCCTTGTGCAATGTTGTTGGAAATGTAAATTGTACAACCATTATGAAAAACAGGAAGGCAGTTCCTCAAAATTAAAAATCAAACAGCTATATGATACAGAAATCCAGTATATATTCAAAGAAACAAAATCATTATCTTGAAGCAATATCTATACTCCTATGTTTATAGTAGCATTATTCACAATAGCCAAGTTATAGAAACAGCCTGTCTTTATAAGGACGAATGCATTAAAACAAACAAACAAACAAACAAAACCTATGACACACACACATTACACACCACACACATATAATATTACTGAACCATAAAAAGAAAGGGTCTAGTCAAGGAACTAATGTAAATGACTGTGACACACACACACTACACACTACACACACACACACACACACACACACACACAATATTACTGAACCATAAAAAGAAGGGGTTTAGTCAAGGGACTAATGTAAATGACCCATGGACATGGACAACAGGATGGGGATTGACAGTGGGAGAGGAGGCAGGTGGGTGGGGCAGGGGAGAGTAATGGGGGAAAGATAGCACAACTGTAATAGAACAAAAATTAAAAAGTAGAAAAAAAAGAAGGAAATCCAGCTATTTGTAACAACATGGATAAACTTGAAGATTATTGTACTAAGTGAAATAACCTATATAAAGACAAATATTTTATAGTATCATTTATATGTAGAGTCAAAAAAAGATCCATTTCATAGAAACAGAATATATAATAGCGGTTACCATTAGCTTGGTGGAAACGAAAATGGGGAGATACAGGTCAAAGGATATAAACTTTCAATTATAAGATGAATAAGTTCTGAGGATTGAATGTGCAGTATTGTGATGATAGTTAATAATAGGGTATTGTGTACCTTAAATTTGCTGAAGGCATATCTTAAATATTCTCATTACAAAAAATAATTATGTGAGGTGGATTGGATATGTTAATTATGTCAACACTGGTAATTATTCATATACATATATAAAATCACATTGTATAATTTAAATATATAAAATTATATTTGTCACTTATTCCTTATGAAAGTTGAAATAATATATATATTCTAAATAAACCCATGACATATGTATTTATTTATGTCTGTATCCATTTATATTATATATTATATATGTTTATATATGTTTTATTTATATTTAAGATACATAGTCTTTATATATACATATACACAAAATAACATATAATATTTAATGTATAAAATACATTGTTCAGAAATAGTAGTGAACTTTCTATGCCAAAGTGGATAGGTACGTCAGAAGCAGTGGCTTTGGCTATCAGGCCTTCCAAATTTGTTTAAGGTGTAGCTCTTTTGGGATCCTTCTGAATGGTAGTTGAAAAGAATGAATGATTAAAGTTCATCCTGAGCACCTTGCAGAACCACCCTTGTCTCTTACTTTGTTTTTTACTTTTTTCTTTTTGAATGAGGCAGTTCTTTTTTTTGAACTTCCTATGAGCGTTTTCTTTGGAATAGTAATAGTTAAACTCAGGTGAGAGTAATGTCTTCTGCTGAAGTTGAAGCATGTTTGTGTTTTAGCCTTCAGTAAACAAGATTCAACCCTCAGCATTACTATGTCACCACCAACAAATGCAAGATGTAGCTTCATCTTAATTTCACTTTTACAGAACCCTGGATGCTGAGTTTTGCTTGTGAATAAAAATATATGTTTAGGTGTAATTTTCCTTTTAATGTTAAGGGTTTTGATTCTCTCTATATTAAAAATATTTATAAAAGCCTGACCAACTTTTTTTTAAAGGTATAAATATATAAAACTGAAAAGCTTCTGCATAGCAAAAGAAACTATCAACAAAATGAAAAGGGAGTCCACAGTGTGGAAGAACATATTTACCAGTGATACATCTGATAAAGGGTTAATTTCCAAAAAATATAAAGAACTTATACAATTCAACACCAGAAAGACAATCCAATTAAAAAAATAGACAATGGACCAGAATACATACTTCTCCAAAGAGTACATGCAGATGTCCAATACACATATGAAAAGATGCTCAGTGGTATTGATCATCAGAGAGATGCAAATTAAAGCAAGGGGATCTTATCTCACACCTGCCAGAATGACTATTATTAATAAATCAACAAACAAGTACTGGCAAGAATGTGGAGGAAAGGGAACCCTAGTGCACTGTTGATGGGAATGCAGACTGGTGCAGCCACTGTACAAAACAGAATGGAGTTTCTCCAAAAACTTAAAAATAGAACTACCATTTGACCCAGCAATCCCACTTCTGGTAATATATCCTATGAAACCTGAAAAAGTAATCAGAAAGAATAAATGCATGCCTATGTTCATAGTAGCATTATTTACAATAGCCAAGATCTGGAAGCAGCCTAAGTGTCCATCAGTAGATGAGTAGATAAAACAAATATGGGACATTTACACAATAGAATACAATATGACCATAAAAAGAAAGAACTTTTACCTTTTGTGACATCATGGATGGACTGGAGATTACCATGCTAACTGAAATAAACCGGTAAGAGAAAGATAAATACCATGTGATCTTACTTATATGTGGAATCTAATTAACACAATAAACTGAGGAATAAAATAGAAACAGAGGCATGGGTACATGGAACAGACTGACAGCTGTCAGAGGCAAGGGATAAGGGAGGAACTGAATAAAAAGAAGAGGAAGGAATTAGCCAAAAATCATATATGCATAACCTATGGACATAGTCAACAGTGTGGTGATGACCAGAGGGAGGGGGTGCAGGAGATGGGTGGAGTTGGGCAAAGGGGGAAAATGGGGACATCAACAGTATTGTCAATAATAAAAACAAATATAAAAAAGGTATAAATACAGGAAAATACATCCTGTGTTCTTTATACATTGAAAAATTACTTAGAAAATCTGTGTCCTTTAATAAAACTCACAGATAGTTTAGAGATTAACAAAAATGTTTAATTTGATATATTTAAATAAAAATAAATGAGAATTATAAAAAACATTTCAAATTAGTGTAGTAAATTATTCTGACTTTAGTTTGGGGATGATAATTGTTCTATTTCTTTACTTCCCATGACTCAAAATCTCACTAAAGTAAACAAGGGAATGCTATAACATTTTTAAAGATAACTAATGTCTATTGTTTGTAAAAGTGTGAGTATATGTTCCCTTAAAAACAATGTTAGTGGAAATGTAAATTATGTCAATTTAAAAGAACAATGTAGCAACACATGGAAAAATTAAATATATAGGATAACAGAAATGTACAAATATGTATACCTAAACATGTTTACAAATAATCACTTACTATAATAAAATACATATATGTGGTCTGTCTGGAAAAAGTCCAGTCATTGCTTATATAACTAGAACAGTTTACACAACATTGATATAACCTGGCAGCCAAAGAGAGTATACTAGAATGCACATGGGTAAACAACGATGACTTCACTGTATTAGTTACAGTGGAAGCAGTAGACGTCTGTTGAATGGGGAGGTGTATTGTGTAGCTGTCACATTCAAAATGACTGAGTGAGTAGAGCAATGAATCTGCATCAAATTTTGCATTAAGTTTGAACATTCCTCTGTGGAAACTCTTTGGAGGATTCACAAGGCTTTTGGGGATGATGCAATGAGTGCAGTGCAAATAAAAGTGTAGCACAAACATTTCAGAGTTGGTTGAGAATCTGTTGAAAGTGATTTGTGTTCTGGAAGGATGCAAGAAGTAGCACAAATGAGAACACTGAATGTGTACCAGCTGTAATCAACAAAGATCAGTAACTGACAGTGCAAGAACTAGAAGCTGCTCTGGGGGTTTCATAAACTACGATGTCTGAGATTTTGATGCTGGATCTTGGCATGAAATGTGTCATGGCAAAATTTGTTCTGTGGCTCTGATACCAGAGCAGAAGTAACATCGTGCTGCAATTGCTAATGACTTAATTCAAACCACTACCAATGAACAAGATTTGGCACTCCATGACTTCTGGCTTTTCCCAAAACTAAAATGACCTTTGAAAGGGAAGAAATGTCAGGCTTTTGATGAGATTCAGGAAAATACAATGGGGCAGGTCATGGCAAGAACTGTGTGAGGTCCCTAGGTGCCTACTTTGAAGAGGACTGAGACATCATTGTCCTATGTACAATGTTTCTTGTATATTGCATCTTCTTCAATAAATGTCTCTATTTTTCATATCACATGATTTGATACACTCTAGACAGACTTCATATGCAGAAAAGAATGCTCATCAGATTGCCCAAATAATCTATGCCTTAAATATACGTTAAACTTCTTTGAAAATATAGCAAATGAAAATAATAATAAAATATTCAGCCATTCTAGATATTTTAAGTGTTAGCAAGCACTTGAATTTGTGTACATGTGTGTGTTTATAAGTCTAAAAATATGTTCCAAAATTAATTTGTTCTAGCAGTTAAAAAAACAAATTACAGAGTAGCCTTATGAAAGGTTTTAAACTTTCTAAACTTATTTTCAATGAATAAACATATTACTTTTTTCAAAAGATATGGAGATAAAAGTCATTTAATATTGTTAAATATTATGCATGGATTCACTTAATTTATTCACAATTTTTATTAGATATTTCCCTTGACTGTTTGAGGCCAGATCACCGGTGGTTATAGGATGGAGTAGAACATTGCTAAGGATGAATTAGAGGACTAAGGGTTAGGTGAAGTCACTATGTGCTAGAGATTTGTGAAGATCAGTTGTGGTTATAAAGGGCAAACATGGGCTTCTTATTTTTCATAAATATTTTATGAGAACTTCTTTTATTGGTTTGTTCTTTAGTCCCATGTGAATTCCTTTGTCTTCATCAGAACCGTTTAAAGTCAGTGTTCAAAAAGACTGATGGCAAAGGCCATCCACAGGGTTTCAAGGTTCTGATCTACCAGGCAAGCAGCAGTGGAAGGCAGAGGAAGTTCATCACCGGCTTAGGTCCCTGGAGAGTAGCTACTCTGATAAAGTCTTTGGTTTCCAGACCTTAGGACTAATACCTTAATTGTTTATCTGAGGAGTATTAAAGGACCTCCCTGATGTATTCAAGAACATTATCAATAGGCTCTAAAAAGGCATTTTTGTAAGTACAAATCACATGACTTAACTCAGCACTATACTTGTTCCTAAACTTTCTGTCAAAATAATTAAGAAGCCAGTTTACCCTGTTACCTGGTGTCTTATCATCTACGGTGGTAAAGAATACATTTCTTAACAGATAGTCTGAATGTGAATACTGATTCTCATCACTTCCTGGTTTTGAATCTTAGAGCAAATCAAATGTTCACTTTTCAGAGCCTTAGTTTCTTATTCTTAAAAAATCATATAACCTTTCTGGAGATTTGTGAGAATTAAAATAAGTTAACACTTGTATATAACTTAGAACAATAGCTGGTTTGTGGTACATATTGAGTAAAATGGTTATTGTCCTAGACTAAGAGTCTAAAAAGTATTTAAAAATATAATTCAAATATTTTAAATAGTATAGGGTAATACCAAAACAACAATTATGTTTTTAAATGTAAATAGTAGATTCTTAATGAAAGTGCTTTTATGCCAGCTACTCTATGAGGCTAATTTGTCACAATAAATATCATGAATTAAAATCAAGATGCTGTTATTTTTAAGGGAAAATAATAGAATGTTCTTAATTATATCCCTTTGCTGTTAATTATGTAATACTTCTATCCAGGTTGTTATTTATATAGTGTAAGAAAATATAGATTATTTTATGTGTAGTCAGTCACTATATTACAATCAGAAAGTGTTTTAATTGAGTAATTAAGCAGAAACTTCATTTGCTACATCATCCATAACACATTGGACAGTACTACCATTATAGAAATACATCATGGAAACCATTTCTGAGAAATATAGTGGATTAATATATTATCAAACTGAGCTCTTACCATAAAGATGTATTGGAAAAACACATCTAAATTAATCATTCCAAAGATATCACACCAAAATGAAAATTAAACAGGCAATGTGGATTGTCCTTTCATAGCCTTGATTGCATTTGGTATTGTTGATCACATGTCTGCATTTTCTTCGTGTGGCTTAAGACACTATCAACATTTGTTATTTTCTTATTTTTAAGAAAGTGTTTATATTTTGTTTTTTTCATCTTTTCAGTCATTCCTCTTTTCTTCTTCTCTTGTACGTTGTTTTCCTTAATGCTGACTCTTTGTAATTTTGTTCTTTTCCTTCTATTACTTTCTACTCTTGTGAGATGATTTTGTCTTTGAGATTTTTCTCTAATCAGCACCTCTTGTCTAGTTTTGGATCCCAATTCCTATGCCATACTTTTGTAATAGCTACTCTGTCACCCCAAACTCATTGTTTCTTTATCTGAACCCTTCACTCACCTTTACAAAATAGTCCCCATGTTCCATGAGTTTCTCTCTTTTTGCCAATGAATCTATCTAACCTATTTTAGCTGATGTGCTAATAACAACTGAACTGTGAGCAAAGACCACTCTCACCATTGCCCCTGCTCCTCCATTTAGACAGTATTGCCTCCTCTCATCTCTTTTTCTTTGTTCTTTTGTGCAAGCATCGCAACCAGTGGTGGGTTGCAGGCTTACTTTAATTTAGTAAATGATATAGATAATGTGCTTGATACATACTATGTGCTCAATAATGTTAGATGTTATGAATTTCTTTACAGCTCTTCTCATATGTCTGAATTTCACTTCACCTCCCCCATCTTCTGTGTTCTAATATTTTACATGCTCTCTGTGCTTTCTAACAACTTCCATTCAGGATAATGTTTAATTTTGCCTTTGACTTTGCTTCAGTGCAGGCTGTGTTGTTTGGATTAGTAACTGACATGTATCATGACTGCCCAAGTTTTTAAACTGTGAAAACTTTTGGAACATTTTAACTTCATCCAGTTAGTGACCATTAAATAAATTTTTATACATAAGTTTTAACCACTTTTACTGAACAAAATTCTAAGGAATTACCTTTTAAATAAATAACTTATCTCAACACGACTATTTTGATGGCTATAAAAAGCCTACTGCAGAAATAGAATATGAGAGAGGACATAGATGTTACTACATTTTCTCAAGTAACAGGAACTCAGTGGCTACATCAGCTTTCTTCTGTTGTCAAGTGTGTTAATTTCATAGGGTGATAAATAGATCTAAAAACAAAATTTAATTACAAGGGGAATATGGATGAAATACAGAAAATTCTGCCTTAGGACTTCCTATTGCTCTTTAAAAGCATTTAAGTTTAGCTATCTTGACATTCATCTTTTGGAAAATTTGGGCCCACATCTGTATATGTATAAAGTTGAAATTAAATTGATGCTAGCCATAAAAATATTGGTTTATACTACTGGGAACTGTATAGGAAATTGTTAGTTGAGGTAGAATATTTTAGGGTGCCAGTATTCATACATCTGTGTAATACCCACCCAATTAAATCTGAGTTGGCTGGTGACCAGCTTGAACTAATAGAATTCAGAAGAATTGAAGGATGTTGAGAATCAAAGGCTTAAGAAGGGGTGGCATATTACATTTTTGTGCTCTGGGGCACATCGGCCAACCTGTAAGAAGTCTGACTACTCAGAGCCACCGTTGTCCATCCAATCTACCCAAATGGAGAGGCCACAGAAAGACCAAAGACTCAAACAACAGCTTCAGCTGTTCTGAGTTGCCAGCATACACTAACTCTCCAGAAACATGAGAGAGGCCATCTAAGAAGTGGATTGTCCAATCCCAGTAAAGCCACCCTGCTGACACCACGGGGACACAGATGGGCTGTTGCCACCCCAATTGCAGAACTGTAAGCAAATAAATTAGAGGTTGTCATTTTTGTCACTAATTTTTGAGGAATTTTGTTCTATAGCTATAGAGAATAGACACACATTTTCTTTATGTATTGAAGCATTTAAATTTATTAAGCTGTGACTGCTAGAGTTCTTTTGAAATATATTTTAAAAGTACATTTGTGGAGTTCTCAAGTAGTGAGAAAACTGTATTTTGTTATTACGTCTTGCTATGAGATTTATGGCTACTCACAATTTTAGATATATGGAGTAATTTATAGTTGTATGAATAGGACACTGAAATAAGAGTTTGCCGATTTAACCATTAGTTTGATATACAGCATAATTAACTAAGTGGAAGCAATAAAATTACATAGCCATGTAATAATTCATTTTGTGTTCAAGCACCATGTCTAATTTTTCTATGTTAACCTTTAACCTTCATATTATCACTCACAGTATAAATTTGTATAAACAGATGCTCATTTTATTTTACTTTTAATTACCTGAGGGATCTGGCATGATTATTTATGCAACCATATTAACAAGATGTAGCCTCAGAACATTGTTACAGAAAAGAACAAAAGAGCCACTTAAAATACTTTAACATAACAAAGACAGATACTTCAAAAATAAGTGTCAAAAAACATTATTAAGTTATAGAAGTATTTAAAAGTGAACCATAAAATATATGCACATGATGTAATAGAGAAATAAAAGGAAGAGGCAGATAACTGTTTATAACTCATAATAATTTGAAGAGCATATTTGTGTAGGGAGGTGTAGGAGACATTGTCATTCACTAATGTTCTCTAATGACCAAGCTGTCCTTTTTTTGACTGTGGATGTACTGAGATGAGTAGATGCCCAGAATCATGTCAATTATCTACTTCCTTTAGAAGTCAAAAGACAGAATTTGTAAAGATGGAAGAAAGTGGTGATCAGAGAACATAATTTTTCTGATTTGTAATATATCATTTTTATTCATGTCTATTCAGGGAAATGTATATAACTGAGGCAAAAAGGCAAAAACATAAATAAGGTGACCTTATTTTAACCTATATATGCAAAAGTAGGTTTACAGTTGTGAGTACATGGAAAACAAACTTTACTCAGTATTATTTATTAATTATTGTATTACTTTCCATCATATATATATATATATATATAGTAACTTTTCCTTTATTCAAATAGGTCAAGAAATTAGCATTCATTAGGCTACATCTTCTTTTTCTGGAAATTGACCAATTTTGTATAAAAAAACAACTGGTTTAGTAATCCAGAAGTTTTGTTCCAATATTTAGGTGAGTTTACACTTATGTAAACAGATATATATTTGTATAAACCATTTGACTTCTTAAAATTGTTTTATTTTTACTTGAAGAATATTTTTTCTGAACATAAATGAGCATAACTACCAGAGGCTGAAAATGTTAAAATAGAGGGGATAATCATGTTTATCAGACTTGCATGCTCTCATTCTGTTAATGTTGGTTTATTTTTCCTAAAGTTACAAAGAGTTTTCTTTATTTCATATTTTGCCTTTTCTGTTCATTATTTTTAACCTGTAGCACTTAGTACTCTATTGGAAGAAACTGGAGCTAATAATAATTTTGATTCATTGTTCAAATACATTTTTAGTGTGAATAATTTAAAAAAAGGGATTCTTACTTGACACAGCTCTACAGAGATTTTGTTGATTGTGGCAAAAATAACTGTTTTTCTAATTTCCTTAATTTCTTGTGCTTTCTATTTAGAGACTGATACTGTTAAAAACTGCCACCAAGGCTCTATTATGGTTCTGCTGGGGCTTTAACTTATTAGATTTGAACCTAACCTTATCAAATGAGCTTCTAACTAATGATTATACTCTAAAGACCACTTTTACACTAATTGACTTTCCCTGTTTAATTGTTTTACAAAATTGATAATTTAGTGGAAATATAATAAGCCCTTTATATTTTAGATAATTTGGCCCTTTTGTGGTCTTTAGAGGGTTCTTACTTAATAGAAAATTGGAATGTTCATTGTGAAATTTAGGTCTTGCTTTTAGCACATGATTTGTAAAGGCTACATGGCATAAAGGAGGTTTCAATAATGTTATGGCTTTGCCATGGATCTTGAAATAATTATACATTGGATATATATTTTCTCTTAAGTTTTTAACTAAGAAAAGATTTTAAATTTTTGGGAGGATTTCAGATAATAATGCAATTTTCAGAAGGACTTTTTAAAATACATTTCTATTTTTTCAATCAAAGCAAATTTAATTTTTATTTCTACTCTATAAAATATGGAGATCATTTGGAGGGTCATCAGCCGAGAGGGGGAAGGAGGTTAATGGGGAAAAAGGTGCAGGAATTAAAAAGCATAGTTGGTAGGTACAAAATAGACAGGGTGAAGTTAAAAATATTATAGGAAATGGAGAAGCCAGGGAACTTATATGCACGACACATGGGCATGAATAAGGGGGGAGATTGCTGGAGGGAAGAAGGGTACTGGCTGAAGTGGGGCAAAGGGGGAAAAAGTGGGACAGCTGTAATAACATAATCAATAAAATATACTTAAAATCAAATTTTAGTGTAATTGTTTACCCAGTTTTGCTTAGTGTGGCTGTAGTAGAACTGGTTTCTGGACTTCCAGAATAATGTGTTCTGCACAACCATACTAACAAAACAATTTGAAAAACGAGGTGCTCTAAAATATTTATCAATACTTCTTATTTCTGAGTCTCAGATGAAAAGTTGCTCAGAATGCTCTAACACTTGTTAATGAAGTTGTATGTGCTAGAGGAGTATGCAGTGCATTTCATTGCTTACAAGAGTTTTCATGTCCCTCATTAGAATATGAGCTTTGTAAGGACAACAACTCTGTACTAATTTTGCAAGAAATGCCCAGGTCTCCCTGCCAAACTTCTATATCAATGAAACAATGTTTTTTTGCAGGTGTGGACTGGGAATGGGAAACCAAAATTAGATGAACTCAGCAATATAAAGTATGATAACTAAGCCATGATTATATTTCCCTTTTGAAAATATTTAATGATGGAAAGAAGGGTAAGAGACTAGTCAAAGAACATGTACGAATGACCCATAGACATGGACAACAGTGTGGGAATTGACCGAGACTGGGGAGGTGGGATGGGCAGAGGAGGGCAAAGGAGAAAAATTGGAATAACTATAATAGAATAACACTAAAAAGATTAAAAACTTAAAAAAATTTAAAAGATAGAGCTTTTTAATTAGACTAGACAATAAAAATATCCTATCATCTTATGAACTGACCTACCACAAGATTTTTCAGGTTATATTCATGACACAGAGGTTGTTAAATGAGTAACTGAATGAAAGAACTTAGGGTGTTCTTTTTCCATACTCTTTAGTTAAATGTAAAACAATTTTTAAAGAAAATTTTATCTTTTGAGAGGAGGAGAGATAGCTGCTGGGTTGATGTTTCTTATAGTTTTCAATATGCACAAGTTTTGGACTTAATGAAAAATAAAGTAGCTCTTCCAACTATACTTTCATTTTATCTTAAGTAATTAATAAGAGTAAAATAGCATTGAATACTTCTACAAGAATAGTCATACTTCATAAGAACCAATCAGAGATTAAGTGTAATGACAATTTTTAAAAGGAAGTTGTTATGCTATATCATCTTAAGGTAAATTTATATTCTGTTCAGAGTTGCCCCCAATTTTAGATACACATTTTCTTTTAGATACTAATTTTATCTACATGTTCCATCCTGAGTAGCAAAGTTAGTCTCCAAATACTTATAAATAGCTCAAAATTTTAGAAAACCAGTATTTATAATTGTGACTAATATGTCTGCTGATATGATTTAGATGTAGCTTAGAGTACTGTACAGCATGATGCATAAGGTACACCCCCCTGCCTGGATACACCATCCAATCTCAGAGCCCAGCAAATGGCATCAATAAAATAGGAAGTGCAGTTAATTACAGGCTCCCATTCAGTGTCCCTTTGCCGCTGGTGGCCCATTATAATGAATCATGCTTCAAATTGAGAAGAGATTGACAGAAATTTTCAAAACTTTACACTCCCCATGTCTTCCCTGTGTAATAAGTGCCTGCTGTACACTGGGAAAGTGATTAAATATCAATTTCATGGAAACCTGGGAATAATGTTTAAATGACTAATGAGACATTATTTTTACTGCTTAGGTAGTGTGACTCCCCCATGAGTCAGAAGAATGCCTGTCATTCTAATTAGTCATCATTTGGCCAGGTTTTTCTTTTTTTATCTTTTTTCCTCTCTTTAACAAAGGCCCCTAATTGGGTTATTTAAAAACTTTAAACTTAGTTTCTCTATGGGAGTAATGTTCTTTTAAGATCAATATGATTGCCATGTCATAATTATTTTGATTTTTCAAACCAAAGGTAAGCATCAATTTTATTTGAAAAACATCACTGTAATAAATTCATTTCCAACTGACCTTACTGCCAATATAAAACTTGCTTTATTAAAAATTAGATTTAAAAAATAACTGAAAATGGCCTCTAGTACCAAAACTATGACTATGCCCTTATATTTATTATGAATTTAAAATTATTTCAATTACTCTATCTTAGTAAAAGGAGCATAATATATTCTTATAATAAGCTCAATAGTAGAACTAGTTGTTACAAAAGTAAAAGCAGACATAGTTCTCTCTTCAATACTAAAACAAATTGACTGCTCATAATAGTTTCAGGAGAAATTGAATAACTTTTTCCCTCCTGAACTTAAATATATCATGATAATTCTGAAGAGTCAGAGATTAAAGGGTTAATATTTTTTGTTGACAAAGAGATTTGTATCTGCCTGATGCTCAGAGATTTAACGAGCTTTTCTCAAATATATTTTCAAAATAATCCTGACTTATGACTCAGTGATTTCACTTCTGGGTATATATCCAAAGAAACCCAAAACATTAATTTGAAAGAACATTATCACCCCTATGTTCATTGTGCCATTTACAATAGCCAAGATATGGTAGCAACCCAAGTTTCCATCAATAGAGGAGTGGAAACAAAAGTAAAAGTGATGGTACATATATACAATGGAATACTACTCAGCCATAAAAAATGAAATCTTATCATTTGCAACAGCATGAATAGAGCTAGAGAGTATTATGTCAAGTGAAATAAGTAAGTCAGAAAAAGACAACTACCATATAATTTCATTTATATGTGTAATATAAAGAACAATATACACAAACAAACAAAACAAAAAATAGACTCAAATACAGAAAACAAACAGATAGTTAACAGAGGGGATGAAAAGGGTGAAGAGATTATAACAAACTAGCAGTTATAAAATAGTCATGGGATGTTATGTATGCATAGGGAATATACTCAATAATATTGTAATATCCATGTATGGGTTCAGGTAGATACTTGGAATATTGGGAGGGACACTTTATAAAGTATATGATTGTCTAACTACTATTCTGTACACCTTAAAGTAATAAAAAATAATATTGAATGTAAACTGTAATTGAAAAATAAAAATAAAAATGCTGATATGAGCTAAAAACAATTTAAAAATTAAAGAATTCTCATATGTCTGTAGTAAAATAAATATATAATATAATTATTTAACTTCAGAAGTAGAAAAAACCTGAAGAGTAATATACTTCATTCTGGATTCAAAGTTGTATATCCCAACCCTGATCTCCTTGCAGAGTTGGAACTATACTTTCTCTTTCTTACAGTTTTTTTAGTAGATTGGAAACCTAAGTAGAAACTGACATTTATATTTATTAAACGTGAGTATGGCTCGTCAATCTAATCTGTAAACATGTTGCTTTTTTGCATACAATTTTGCTCTTTGAACAAGGTCCCTTCAGCTTTGTGCAAATCTGAGCATATTTAAGGATGACATCAATGTCTCATGCATGACCTTGATACAATTTTTGAAAAGGACAGTGCTAAGATTTCTGTACAAAATGACATTGACACATTCACAGCCTGGCTTTTCAATTATTACTCTACTTAGAGTATTTTCTTCTAACTCACATTCTCCATTTTCTTTTCATAAGTTTATTATGAGAGGCTTTGAAAAATATCTTGCAAAAAAATCTCAAAATACCTGTAAATGACATCTCACAATCTAATAACCCCATTAAATAAGACCTGACACCAGAGATTTCTTGTGAAACTTTCTCTTTCTTTTAAATTGGGACATATCACTGTTCCCAATATTCTGGCTTCTTTCCCATTTTTGTGTATAGTCATAGTTCACCAGAGTTATCTATAATACTCTCTCTTACATGAATCATTTGGGAAAAGAGACATGAGTTCATTCACAGGAGCTAAATTTTATTGCAATCACTTCAGCCTGAATGTTTCTTCTTTTCCAAAATTATATGTGTATTTTAAAAATACACACCCAGAGAATAAGTGAATAAACTTTCCTTTTTGTACTATATAAAACAAATATTCATTAGTGTAAGTTTAATAGAGAGGTCTTAAAGAAAAAAGTAAAACTGAGCTAAGAAAATGCACAACCACACTTACTGTTAACTTTTAAATTAACAAGGTTTTGGTGTTATATTTTTTCAAGGAAAACTATCAATAATTGATCTAATTGAAAAAATAAGAATGACAGAAAAAGACTAGGTCAGCTTTGAAAAAAGCAAAACTGAATTTACCTTTTATATATATCCTAGGCATACATATAGAATGGATCATATATTAGAAATCTGGTTAACAGTGCTTTGGGTAATAGAACATACCAATCCTGTTACAAAACACCCTGGTGAAGATATTATATTAAACGAAGTAATCCACTCTGGACTTCTCCCTCTTGGTTGCTGCTAATTACTGAGATATTCTTCTCTGAATTGAGTCATTTGGGGAAATGTATGCAATACACTCACATTTTACCAACTCATGTGATTTGGTATGGCTGCCATGTTTTCCTAAATTTACTTTAAGATAATCAGCTTAAATGAGATGTCCCATAACATGTATATATATATTACTGTAAGATGTCTTTTTGTTTATTTTAATATCATCCATGGGCTGGAATAATCTACTAAACTCTGCTGAATGTTGAGATGTAGGACTGGAATCACTTCTTCCCTGTAGCAATTGGATATTGCAATCATATAAACACTGTAACAAAAGTTTCACAAGTTGAATATGGGAAGAACTATTAAAAGAACCCTGTTTTCTGAGTCTGAGAAGCTCAAGTGCAATGTGTTTTCGGCGAACTTATTTCCCAGTTGTGCACTGTATTCATTTTGATTCCTAAGTGTGCAATCTTCATTATATAAAAAATCTTGAAAACTCATTTCCAGCACTTAGTTTTAGCAAAGTATCATGCATGACATTTTCTGAATCAAATTCAAAATGAATATATGAAATACATTTTCAAAGATAATCTGAAAAATTAAACAATAGTGACCTAGATATAATTATGGTACTTGGAAAAATGCTCTTCTTATCTCTTATCTATCTTTAATTTTAACCATCTTCTCCTTAAAAAATGAAAGTATGTTATAAACTTTCAGGACTTGTGGATTTTTACAGATTTTCCTCACATAGAGACTCAATTAATTGAATCAAACTTGCTTAATCAGGTACTGCCTAAGAGAAAATTGCACTATTACTATTCTGAATCTGTATCACTGGTAAATTGCAGGGCTTGATAGCAGGACTATGTTTCAGTAGTTAAAAACTTACTTTTTTTTTTTTTTATTTGTAAAAAATGTACATTGACTTGATTGCTTTCCATGCTCATTACAGTAGTTTGGAGATTCTCAATAGAATATATAAAATTTTAATGTAATATTTACAGATATAGGTCATTGATTATAAAAAAGTCAGAAAGAATTTGTTAAACGACCAAATATAAACTAATAGATAAAGAGAAATGTTTAAAATGAAGATCAATTTTTCAAAGCAATTAATTCCATATGTCATATAAGGTTATGCTAATTATATTTATTACTTCACAGCTTCAGTAGTCTATAAAAACTATCCAGACAAAATGGCCAAGGGAATTTAAATTCATAAATGGGTATATATGTTTCTGATTATGTGAAAATTATTTTTAGATTAAAACCTTCGTCATTAGCTATTTATTCATTTCAGGAATGAAGATGAATAATTTTCTTAAAGTAAACGGTCAATAATATTTTTGTGAAAATTTCTAACAACTGATAAGTGAAAGTAGTGGGAAAACAAGATGGTACATACTTGGATGGTAGCTAAGTGTTGATTTTTTGCTTGCTTAATGCTCCAATCCAACATCTTTTGTCTGCACACTATTGCAAAACACAGTTGAGATGTTCTAATCGCCTTAGCATTCTTAGGCTTACTAGCAAGTGCAACAGTATATTATGAACAGATGTTCAGCTTAGCGGGAAGTCTCACTAAAGACCTGAATTCCTGATCCTTTGCAGAAAATGTACAGCATCTGGCTTGTTTGAAATAAAACTGCTCTCGTTCATTCATCCATGGAATGATACTCCTGTGTGTTTAGATACTATGACTCACTTTTCTGGGGATGACTTAACTCAATTTTTCTCAAGAGAAATAACTTAGAAGAAATGTCAGGAAAAATACATAAAATAAGAAAACAGTATCATGTGTTAAAACCATTGCTGGCAGCAGTATTGACTTATTTTGATTTTGGGTTGGTGGCTGGTATTATTAGGGTACCATATTTTATTTCTGACCTGTTTCACATATAGGTTATAGAACACACTGAATTTAAAATAATTAATGATTTTACTGATGTTCTTATTTTTTCTAGATCCTCATTATTCTGTAGTGTACATTAAAGTTGCTTTATTTAAAAAATGTCACTTAGGTACATATTCACAGAACTATGTGTTTTATAACTTTTTTCTAAATCACTCATGTATTCAAAAAATTTTTGAGACTTGTTGCAACCACCTGATTCTACTTAAATATATTTTTATTTCATTGGTCTGTGATTCAGTAGTATATAATTAGTTAATTGTTTTATAGAAGTTATCAGCCAGTGTTAAGGAATAATTTAAAATCATCATTAGCTCTCCTACAATTAAATTGAGAACCAGCATCACTAGGATTTGAAAAGTATAATAGGCGTGTTTTAGAAAGATCTCCAATGTATTTTAGAACCTCTGAAAATATTTTAGATATACAGGGAGGGGCAAGAGTGGGTTCACAGTTGTAAGTATGTAAAACACAGTTTATTTTTGTATTATTATTATTAATTATTGAGTTATTTACCACAACCCTAAACCTACTTTTGACCTACCCTGTAGAGATTATTTTTCTTTCAGATGTCCAACACATCAATTTTGGGGTAAAATTAATGTAGGAGAGAGAGAGGAAGAGAGAGCGGGAAGAGAAAGAGAGAGAGAGACTCACTGTAGCAATTGAAAATCTGGGAATAAATTAGCGAAAGCTGATTAACCATGTTGAGATGTTGTGCTTTAGTCTAACAAAAAATAAAAAGCACTCTAACTGTAAAGGAACAATGTACACAAAAAACATAAAGAAACAAGAGAGAAAGGATGGAAGTCCAAGGAAAGTAGAAATAAATAAATAGAATAAAAGTTTAAAAAAAAACAAGAAAAAAAAAACATTTATATATGATGTGACTTAACTTGATTATAAAATAGAAGCAAAAACTGGAGACACATCTATAGAAAACAAAGGCAATAAGAGGAGACCGAGAACTCGTCAGTCTGGAAGGGAGTGGAAAAGGACTTTGGATATATCAGATTTCATCAAATTAAATACCCTAGCAGTCTATATGGCTTTCAAATATTCAGCTTTTCCTCTAATATTACCAATGACTAAACAGGAAGTATTTACCCTGTATTTTTAGATTATGATCTACCTCCTAAACAGAAATAGTGACTAGGGTGAGCTAACAGCATATAATGGATTCTAAAACACATGTTTAGGACTAGATGTAACTGCTAGTGAAAGAAACTGTAGTTTAATCAAGATTAAAATTTATTTCCATCTCACATAGAGGTCTGTATCAGCATTCCAGGACTGGTATGACCCACATTATTCACAGAAACCCAAGTATCTTCTACCTTTTTCCTCACCATTATCAAAACTTAGATTTTAAGCATTTTTTCAGTTTCACTCTATGTGTCTGTAATTGCAACTAGCTTTCAGAGATGTTTTCTAGATGTTGCATGTGCCACTGTTTTCACAATCCATTAGCAAAAACTTAGTTATTTCGCATACTTCCTACCTTCAATGAGGATTACATATCATAGCATTTTTGTCAAGGTGGCCACATTCCCAGCTAACAACAGAGGATGTACTAGTGTAGAAGATTCAACTAGCACTTGGGAGACAAACAACAGCATCTATCACATATGTATATTAATATATCTGTCAACCACAAGTAAAGAGAAATTGAGGAGAGGTCGGGCAAGGAATGTATAGGCTTTAGAGTGCAATTGAAGATAATCACACATGGATTGAAATTCGTGGAAGTAAGATTATTAACCATTATCATATTGATTTTTCCATAAGTACAAAACTTAGAATGTAGAAATAGCATCTTTTTAAAAATACTGAACCATTGAAAATTTACAAGAAATGCCATATTTTGTAAAACTCATTTGGAATATTTTAATAAAACTAACCTTTAGAAACATATTAGAAACTGTCACATCTCTGTGCCAATCTTAATTGAAATTTTCAAATATTTTTATGAGCAAATGCGATTGAATAAGCCATGATTTTCCCCAAGTGCAGTTTTGGCACTTTAACAACAGACATAACATTAGAAAGCTACTATAGCCTATGAAGATAATGAATAAATCATGAAGGTGCAAAAATAATTTTGTGCCCTTTTCAAAAAACTCAATTCTGAATACAATCTAGACCTCGGTTTTACAATGCCAGTAAGATTGGCCTATGTATGATATTGACCACATTCTAACTTAGCATTTTTTTTCATAAATTGTCTTTCTAATTTTTAATGAAATAAGTTCAGTTTGATTATTCTTACATACAATAATCCATCATACAAAACCTTGAGTTTTGCAAATGCCAGTAATCTTTAGAGGAGTCACTCTGAATGGTGAAGACCAAATGACACACCTCTAGGAGCACCTGAAGAATATACTCAGACTTCATACTTTCTCTCCCTGCTCTTGGCACACTCAGATCTACCCCCTACCACGGATGAGTATATGTATGTTTTTTTTTTTTTTTCGGGGGGACAGAAGGGCAGATAGTGATTTAAACTGTCCTTATTTAACAATATATACCCTCATAAAATATGATTTGCCTTGATCTGCTATATTTTCATTTGATTTATCTATTTGAGAATGCTTTCATTTAAATGTATCGAGTCACTATTCACTCATTTAAATAACATCCATACATACAAAATGCATCTATTAATCTATCTACCTATAATCTATCATCATCTACCTATCTGTTTTAGCCAAATTAGATACCATCTGCCTCTAATTCCTCTCCAAATCTCCTGTCTGCATTTCCCCCTAATACACCTTTTATTTGACCCCACTTGTACTCAAGAAGAATATCATTATCCCAAGCAATCAGTGGGCTCCTTATCATATCCTTACCCTCTATCTCTCAGATAGTGAGTATGAAAGAGCAAGGTCATTGTCACTTGACCAAATCCTGCATCTACCCCTTCTTCTCTGAGGGCTCGTCTACTTGAGTACATGGTTTTGTGTGTCTTCTGTTGTTGGTCCCTTTCCTATCTATAATTCACAGGACTAGGTTGCAATAAGCCTCCAAGAGTGTGGCAGAATGAAGCCAAAGTCAGTGGTGAGCAGATGGCAAGAGCCAAGACAGATGGAGAACAAAAACCAAATTTTCAGGGACAGAATATAGTGTTTGATTAATTTAAGAAAAAATTTATATGAGGGGAGAGAATAGTTATTTTTCTCTCACAGTCTGTTTTTCTTTCTATCTCTCATTCTTTCTCACACACATTCTTGTTTAACTTAAAGCTCAGAAACCCTGCAAAGAAGCCAAAATACTTCTCATATCTGTCTCACATGTTTTCTTCTTTAAAATATTGTAAAGGCAATTGTTTTGCTCTCAAGTCTCGTGCCTCTCCATCCCTTAAGGCAACCATTGTGCAGATTTTTTAACTTATATATTCTTGCAAATTCACAGTTTTTATATAGTCATTAAATAAAACATTACTTTATATATTTTTGTATTAATTCTTTTTAAAATTTAAAGTTATGAATTGTCACTTGCTACTAAGTTTTGAGAATTACATGGGAAAAAATGATGCCAACGAACAGTATTTTAGAAAATTATATAATTTTTTACATTACTTTTTAGTCCCCTTATCGCCCTTCCCCCTCAGCAATCACCACACTGTTGTCCTTTAGTGCCAAGGAACAATTTTCATCTTTGAAACATCTTGAAATAAAATATTTTAAAAATGTGAGATGTCGAAGAAGAGTGTACAGTAGTAACAACTACTGTACTGGAAGGCAAGGGAGTGAGATGTGGCACAAAACAGGGGTGTGCCATTTAGAAGGCAAGGGGCCTGGGTAGGGTAGGGGAACTCAGTGGCAGGAGAAGCCCCAGCACAGGTAGGCTGACTAAAACAACCTCGACCCTTTCCCAGGGAATTGGTCTCCACGATGCTACCTTGTCATTGTCTATGAATCTGAACTGAGGTTCTGACCCTAATCTTGGTCTTGAAATAGGCTTCTATCTGTCATAATCTTAACAAATTTACTACATGCTCATTGTTCTACCAAGACCCCGTCTTTGTAGACCGGTTTTCAAATCCTGTATCCTGACATTGCTCACTGCATGGTGCAGCTCTGCAGACAACTCTCCACCTCTCTGTTCCCTTCAGCACCTAATAACTCAACCCAGATTCCTGATTGTTTCCCTGTAGGATTGTTTGACACCCCTGATTCTGCCACTCTAATTAACCCTGCCACCGGGCTCAGCTCCACAGAAAGGGTCTCATCCCCTCCCACTGACATCGTGCTAGTGAGGCAGAAATAATGGATGTTTTAAATGCTGCTGACAAGGCAAAGGACATTGATAATGAGAGTAGAGAAGTTAACTTTCTGAAGAGTAAGAAAATTACTTGGAAGAAGGCTGATTCAGCCTCTGATTCACTAATTAATTTTTGAAAGAGACAGAAGTGTCACAGAGCCCAGGAGGTCATAGAACTGAACATTCTTCATTTTTGTTCAATAAGAAAGAGGTAAATGGAAACAAAAACTTGATATGAGAGATTTTCTCAGGAAAGTAAGCTCTGTCTTCTGCTGGAGCTAGTCCTTAGTGAGCCATAATTTCAACATAACAGTAATCAGCCCACAGAACCAAAATGGATATTTACTATGATGCCCCTTGACCAAAGTGTACTACGTTTACTAAGGTAGACAAATGGATAATAATACTTTTGCATTATACCTTTTTTTCTCAAGAAAAGTTTTTACATTAGCATTGCATAAAGATTTATTCAATGCTTTCAGTTTTCTCTTATTACCCTCTTAAAACTCCTAAGGTTAATAAAAAATATTTACCAATGTTTAAGTCACAGAACATTTTAATGTGTATTTTCCTCAAAAATCCATTTGAATGAATAATGGACACTTGCTAAATTTATATATTTCAGTTATTACCATGATTATTAGAAATTCACAATATATGCACTTTAATGTACATGTATAGAATCAAATTCTATTCCATTTACATAATATTCTGAAATTTAAGTAATTACTTAATTTAAGTAACTTAAGTAATTTAAATAATACTTAAATATTATCTCAAAAGCCTTTCCCCTTTTATATTTAATACTATATTTACCAAATACATTATGAAATCATTATACTTTAAATTTTTTATTTCAATGATTTTAGGTTTTATTCTCACTTTACAAAAGTTTTGTTCAGAATTTTAACTTCATACTATATGAAGTTAATAAATAGTAGATGATAGATAGTAGATAGTAGACTTAGTAAAGTCTACTTCCTCTTTTCTTATTTGATAGGGCATTGTTATTTGTCAATAAAATTTTTGCATTTAATTTAATAGAGGTCATTTTTCCATTTGATTTTAGTATGGCAACTAAAATTTCATTAAAACACAAAATAAGGTTTTGCCACAGTTAATGCTTTTAAAAAAAAAGAAAAGTTTGTATTCAAATAGAGTCCATTACATTATTTTGGGGAAAAATACAGAATACAATAAGTACATTTTAATGCTCACTATATTGGAAAACTTGGTATTGATAAGTATTAAAAATGTAGTTCTATTATTGTATTTCTTAAAGACACTTCTGGATTTAAAAAATGGCAAAGTCATGTTATTGGTTATGGCCAGAAAAAAGGCTCATAAAGTTTCACAAGAAATATTATGGACTCTTTGTATGTATGAAGTTTTTTAAAATTCATATTCTCATGGAACAGAAGAAAAACCAAAAAACAAGCAACAGAAAATAACTCCTCATTCCGCCATATCCAAAGAGGAGAAACCTCTAAGGGCAAGGCCCACACATAGGATTTCTGATGGAGACTGATAGAGAGCTGGCAGGACCTCAGGATTCTCGCTTAGAGACTCCAAACTGAGCATTTTAGAGAACAGAAAAGCTCTTAGCCATCAGCTGGTGATTGCGCAAAAGCAGACTTTAGCATTTTCAGATAGAGATTTGAAATTCAGTGAAATTAATAGTGGAGGAGGAATAAATATCAGCATACAATTACTATGTCACTCTGGGTGTCAGGAAAAAAAAATCAGCAAAAACCTGGAAGATGATAAATTCAGATCAGACTTGCAGAGACAAGATCCCAAGGAACAGCATTAGGGATATATTGAATGTTGGTTAATTCGAACCCTCTACTAATTTCTATTTTTATATTTTTTGATCAACTGCTCACTGCATTTCCATGAGTAGGTTACCTTTATGCACACCGTAATAATTAGGAACTAGAGTTTGAGAAAGTAACACACCCAAGAAGTTCACTGATCATTCCTAGCAGACAGGAAAAATCTCTAGTACATTTTTACTTCCAAGTTTCTGTTCTTAATCCATATACTAAAGAACTCAGCTATGCTAGGCTGCAATTTACACTAAACTAGGCCTCCTTAGCTTAAGGTTTCCATTATTTGTCAGTGAAGAAGCATTAATGGAGTAAATGTATTTTGTTTAATACAATGATGCCTAAGATACTAAATTATAAATTATAAATAATTCTTATTGTATAATGTGAGTTCAATAATGTTTAACTAATGTTTTTGTTGTCTTAATAAACTCTCAAATTACAGTACCCTTCTAAGTATTGCTATGTATGGAATGATATTTTGTCTGGGTCCATCCATTATAGAAGTCAAGATTTTAGGATAAGCAGACTTAGCAAGCTGCAATTATAAAAGAATGTGACCACAGTAAGGACTATTTTAACCTAAACTAATTTCATTAAACTTAATACAGTCATGTGGTGACCTTCTCTAAACTATTATTCTGAAAGTAATCCACTTCATTACAGAACCAAAGTTGAGCATGAAACCAAAGAGAACAAAGGTGGAGAATGAAGCACATAGGCAAGTTTGAAATGGCCTGGAATTGCTATTTACCAAAGATGGGCAGTATAACAGGAATCTATTACAGATAGATAACATATATAATTGATAAAAAAAAAAATCCAGGATGTCTCTACCACTAAGGAGCATGGCAATAAATAAATACATAAATAAATAAATAAATAAAATGAGTACTTAGTTTAGTCTCCAAAGTCCTTCTCTGATGATTAAAGCACAAGCGGGTGAACAGAAAAAGCAAAATGAGATTCAGTATTGCAGGACGATTTTTTTTTGAATTAACTTTGAAAAGGAGGAGAATCTCTATTAGGACTAATCAAATCATATTTAAAGACCTGCATTTCTCTAGAGGAATATTTATATAAAAATCATCTTTTACGTAGTACTTGTGAGCTTAAGCACTCCTTTTATAGATATGTTTTATGTGTAAGATACATTTATGCACAAAATTTATATTCATTACTCACTAAACATTTCAGATTGATAAGTGCATTTGTAATAATTACATTTGCTTTTCTAATGTCCTTATGTAATATGTAGGAGACAAACTAATCAAATGAACAGTGTTTCCCTGCTCTGTTCCCCCCACCCCCCATTAAAGTGTTGATAACCTTGCAACTGTTGGGACCACTCCTAGCTCTGACTGTAGTTACTAATGTGTTTGCCAGAGTCATGTTGGAGCCATCAGTATGGTAGATACTGAAACTTAAACTGATTTTTAACAGAAGTAGGTGGAAATTCCATTCTCTTAGCTTAAGATGTGCTTGATTGTCTATTTTCATTACGGCAATTAGGGTAAATTAATATCAATAGGTAAGTCAGAACATAGTCACACAAATCCAAAGTGGACCCATTGTTTTCTGAAGGCTGGCTACAGTTATTTTCACATGAGAGTGGCTGATCATTTAATAACATGCAAGCACATAGACACATGGTTTGTCTTGTGAACTCCTGACAGCAACAGCAAGAACTGGGTTCAGTGAGTGTTGTTCTCACTTAACAGGCATAAAAACTGAGGCTTAGAGACTTTAAAGTAAAGTGCATAGTTCACACAGCCAGAAAGGGGTGGTAGGGAACGAGTACTTAAGCCTTGGCTGAATTTGGCTGCAATTTTTGTGCAGGCAGCATGTGTGGCACGAGGAGAGGCCAGCATCAGCAGGGGATGCATCAAAGGTGTGGGGAAAAGCCTCATTCCAGAAGATCCGTTTAACAGTTTGCATTTTATTTTTTAAAATAACTTTTTTAAAGAGTTGCTTGATTTCCATAGACATAAAAGTAATTTTAAGTGGCATCGTGTGGTAGTGAAGACCTCACACTAGTGCTAGAATGTCTGGATTCCAGTTCTGGCTCAAAAAACTACCCTTTTAACTGTGTTATTTAACCTTTATGTGCCTTTGTTTTTTCATCTGTAAAATGATAATTACATCGTGTCTATCCCACAAGGTTGTTACAAGGATTACATAAATAATTTCCACTAAGCACTCCGACAGTGCTTGGCACAGGGGAATAATCTCCTAGGCTAATAATATCACAAGTCATATTTGGAACACTAAACTGGTATTGATACAAAATTCTGGAAAACATTGTTTAATGTTCATAGCTATGACAGACTTTACATACTTATATGACTTTGTATACAGTAATAGAGTTTCAGAGGAGTGTGATTATAAAAAATAAGACCTTAGTCACAGATCTTTGTACACACAGCGGACACACAATATTTTCCTAAGGTGGTTGAAAATAAGAAAGTTAAGAGTAGAATAACAAGAATTTAAGCCTGGTAGTTTTACTTCCTAGAACCAATGAATATTCAAATAGAAAGAACATGCAGTGGAATGACAAACAAAATGACAAAATATAATGTAATGCACAGACATATACAAATAAAGTTTTAAGAAATATGCATTTACATTTAACGTGGCTTGTGATAGTCAATTGTTCAGAGCTGTTGTGTGATAATCTGAATCTCTTCTTATCCGTATTGTTACAAAGTTTTCATTTGAACAGTTTTTGAATAGGTATGCTTTGCCTGCATGGCCTCTATTATCTATCAAATTAAGGGGCACAAGGGCCACAACAACAACATAAATATAATTATGCTCAGGCTACCTTTTCCCCAGAATATAATCACTGACAACTATTCATGCTTACTTCCTCTTCATAAAGGATCACTGCACATCCATAAAAAGATTCAGCTTGTGCTTTCTATTTAGGACAAAACCAGTGTAAAGCTTTATAGAGTTGAAATCAGTTCTGATGGCAACAACCTAAAATCATTCTCCTCCTGAGCACTCTTTGATTAGATTTAAGTCTCTAGACTCCATTGATTATAAAGCTATTTTTCTTTTAATAATTCACAGGACTCCTAAAAGGATCATGGGTCACATGTGGAATCTTTAACCTAGTTACAGGGTACAATTGGTGGATAAAGCACATGTTCTATGTTCAAACATTTTTTAAAAGTTAAAATTAGCATATATGACACTGTAATAATCATACTCATGTTTTCTCTACTTTTTTAATATACTTAGATTATTAAACTTCATAGACAGTAATTTAGTTTTTACAAGCCTCTGGTTATGTATATAATATTAAATTTTGTTCAATGCTACATTTCTTATTTTTCTCTATATTTTCTAGGTCCTTCCTGAGTTTATCTTGTTATCTAGAGAATCAAATAAGAATAAATACATAATTGGCTAAGTGATAAGAGAATATGGTACTCAAAATACAGTTTAGAAGTTAAAGAATTCGACTGAAGTGAACAATACTCAGATAGTTTTCACTTACCTTTCATTCCTGTCCAGGGGAAGATTACAGCTTCTCTTATTTGCATAGTAATTCCCAGTGTCATGTTGTACCCATACTCATCCTGCTCATTTTGCAAAGGCAGGAAGACAAGAGCTCTAGCCCTGAGCCCTGATGTACCTGGCACACAGGAGGTGCGGGCTGGGTCCTCCAGGCTGACAGAGGGATGTCCCTGCAGCTGGTGAGCAGCTAGCTGTCCTGCCCAGGGATGGCTTTGCTTGGGCCCATGGATACAGGGCAATTCTAGGCTGCATCTCTTCCTTCAAAGAAAAGAGACAGGTAATTTAGGCCATTAGGAAACAAAGATGGGGTCTGAAAGCAAAGTAGAAATCAAATTTGATGCCAAAAATTTGATTCCTAATTGGAGCATAAAAACACTTGAAGCATTCAGACTGGCTCTGCTCTGGGATCCAGTCCTGTGTGCTATATTACACTTCTCACAGCTCAAAACTGCCCATGTTAGGTCCACTGACATTGAAGTCCAAGCTATTCTCTGTCCTCTGGCCCCAGCAGGCTTTTCTGTATTAACCTTTGTATGGGCCAAGTTGGCTACTTTTCATCACCTTAGCATCCTGCTGTTTCCACTTCACTGTCCTTGCTTACATGTCTCCCTCTGACTAGAATTTCAATTCCCAATCCCCTAGTCCCCTTTACAGTGTGAAATCGAAGTCTAGAGAAATCTGACCTACCCAACAAGATGTTGTATTCTCTTTCCTGAACAACCATAGCTCAATGGATATTTATGTATGCAAGCATTACACCCCACTTTTTCCAAAAAAACTACAGTTTGAAGCATTATTTATGCATCTTTACATTATGTTTCACAGAATTTGGTAAATGCAGTCTGTGTGTGTGGGGAAAGATGGCCTTTTAAAAGCACAGAACTTCAAGTTGAAATCCAGGTTCCATCACTTACTAGCACATGACCTTAAGTAAGTTTTATACTTTGTTTAAAATTTCTGTTAAAATTGTGAATTGTAATAGGTATCTTGCAGGGTTGTTGAATAGTTAAATTATTTGAGGTAATAGTTGTAAAAAAAACAAATATAAGTATAGAATAGAATCTTTGCATTTCTTCTGCCTCTCTTCTTACTTTTCTACAAGTGAAATGATTATTGCACAATTAGCTTAAGACCATCAAGTATAATGTAACAACTGCTGTCTTGAGCTATAGCAATTGCTGCAAATAGAATCCTCTCTAAAGAGCATCCCATTTTTGTCACACTTATTTTAGTGAAAACATTGGTCACCACTTCCCAGAAGAAAATTAGATTTTTTCCAAGTAGGGGGCTATTTGCTTTTTAAATTGATAAGTTTCAGTGACTTTGATTTATTCATGACTTCTCTTCATATGACTCATATGTAAGTCACAAAAATTTAATGACAATGGGAGAACTGTTTTTAGTGAAACTTATGTGAAAACTTCACTTGAGTTTGCTCAATGAAGGGTATGATTGAAAACAAACACCATTCTAAGGTGTACCTGTGCTGGAATAACCTCTGTCCTAGGTTTTGCTGAGCAAAATAATCAGAAGCTTGTGGAATTCCTAAATTGGCTTTCCAGATCTATGCAGCAAAGTAATGACTGAACTTATAGATGTATGGGATCTAATTATATTGTTTCTCTAGGAGTTTGGTTTTACTTTAGGGACGATTCAGTTACTGAAATTGAATTTTATTACTCTGTGTCTAAATCTTTAGCTGAAGCATTTTAGGGAGTTGTTTTAAAGTGTCCCTACACAACACATTGGTGAAAAAAAATTGAAGAAGCTTGCATTAAAGGCCTTTCTCTCTTTGTCCCTATTAGGTCACAAGACTATGTCTAAGTGAGAGAGAGACTGGAATTCTCAAGAGCAATAGAGGAACTCCTTGGGGAATGTTTAAGTTAAGGTTAAACTCGGTGCAAAGCCTTTTTAACTGAAAGTTTGTATAAACATTACTCTCTTTTTACCCAAGTGAAAACTCAAATATAAACACACATTTATTCCCATAAAATAAAAGTAATAACCTAGTGGTTTAGTATTAATTTTAAAGGAGGAATTTGCAAACTCATAGCACCTCCTCGGCAGCTATGCTATAGGCTATGAGACGTAAATTTCAGTATCACAATAATTAAGAGGAAAGTGAAAAATATGAAAAGGGAAAAGCAAGGGGATGCTGACTCTTATGTTTCTGCCTTTTATTTGTTTATACAACTATGTTGGATAAGTTATCCTATAATAAAATGTTTTCCTTTATTAAGGATGAGGAAGTCTCATTCAGCTAATATATACAAATATTTAATCCATCACGGGCATTATGTGGACAAATATAAACACATATCCCTGCCTTTATGTTCTAGTGAGGGAGACAGATGTGTAAATACATTGTTACTATTCAGCTGCTCTAAATAGTGAAAGAGAAATAGGAGTCCTGTTTGGACCTCAAAATGAGCTAGAAGGAAGTTCTTAAAATTAAAAGGAGCTCAGCCAGGCATGGAACATTATAATTTGTAAATATTCAACTGTAATAAATAATTGTATGTAATAACAATTACATATAAAATCAGAATGATACAACTTTCTCCTTCCTAAGAACTAAGTTTAGCTTCAGTTTTCTGCTTCTGCCTAAGTACATATAATTCTTTTATTCTCAGTTGTAATTTTTAGCTTAGTTAAAATATGAAAGGAGATATTAAAAGTTATTATAACATCTATAAATTAATTTGCTTTTTAAAGGCTGTGCCCATTGGCAGAGCCAGGAGTTGGCCAGGTGGCATTTGGCTCTGAGAGGCAAGGAGCAGCGTATTTCTGTGTGTGTGTGTGTGTGTGTGTGTGTGTGTGTGTGTGTGTGTGTTTGAATTATTTTGTTCAGATCAGGGAAGAAAGGTTATGGGTGGGGTGAGATTCATGAGGAGCGCACGTGCCCCCTCTCTCTCAACCCCTGCCCTAGGCCAGCATGCGGGAGCATAACAGGCCTGCCTAACCTGGTGTGCTGCCAGCCAGACCCCCGGATGCCCTACCCACCCCAGGCTGCAGCTGAAGGAGGGTGAAGTGAACTAGAGGCCCGTTGGAAAAGTTTTGGGCACTGGTTTTGGAGAAAGAGCTGGGGAGCAGTAGACCAGATCCCAGTGCAGACTCATCCCCAGTGCTATGGGAGAAATCTCTTAAGCAGACTACTTCCCTCCAGGAGGCATCAGCTGGAGAGACAGGTCAACAACTTTCTAGAAGATGAGGTGGGTGGAGTGGCTCTCAGTCAGCTAATTGGAGGGAAGCACCCACCAAAGAGGAGCACAACAACAACCCAAACCAAATACTACCAGAGTCCAAATAAAAGTCATAAAGGGCATCCCAAGATCATCAAATTCTGGAATTCAAGGAGCCTGCACCATGAATGACACAGGATTCCTACCACAGAAGGACACACCGCAAAGGCAGGAAATAAAAGCAGATAAACCTAAGGAGCAGAAACAAACAAGAAGAGCCACTTAAAGTGGGGAGATGAAGAAACAACAACCAATCAAAAGGAAAGGAGAAATTCCAAGAAAAAGGGATAGGTAAGATAGAGGCAAGCAAACTATCAGACATGGAATTCAAACCAATGGTAATGAGAAAGCTCAATAACTCAACAAACTCAAAGAAAATTACAACAAACTCCAGGGAAACTACAAAGGACTCCAGAAAAACTACAAAGAACTCCAGAGAAGCTATAAGGATCTTACTGAGAATTATACTAGCATAAAAAATGACATAGAAACTATCAATAAGAGCCAGGAAGAAATGAAAAATAAAATTTCTGAACTGAAGAACACAGTAGAATGAATCAAAAGCAAGCTAAATGAAGCAGAGGATAAGATCAATGAGTTAGAGGACAACGTAAAAAAAAAATTCTAGACAGTGCAACAAAATTAAAAAGGACTGAAAAAAGAATGAAGACGGTTTAAGACAGCTGCAGGACAACAGGAAACATAATGATATCCATATCATAGGGATACCAGAAGGAGAAGAAGAAGAGCAAAGGATAGAAAACCTGATTGAAAAAGTAAAGACAGAAAACTTCCCAAACATGAGGAGAGAAAAAAGTCTCACAAGTACAGGAAGCAAAGAGGGTCCCAATGAAGATGAATCCAAGGAGATCCACTCCAAGGCACATCATAATTAAAATGGCAACATTCAAAAACAAAGAGTGAATCCTAAAGGCAGCAAAAGAAAAATAGCAAATAACATAAAGGCAGCTCCGATATGACTATCAACTGATTCCTCAACAGAAACATTACAAGTCAGAAGGGAATGGCAAAAATATTTCAAGCAATGAAAAACAAAGGCCTACAGCCAAGACTACTCTACCCACTAAGGCTCTCTTTCAAAATGGAAGGTGAAATAAGTTTCCAGACAAAGTAAGACTAAAAAATATATATCTCCACCAAACCAGCATTGCGAGAGATGCTAAAGGGCCTGCTTTAAGAAGAAGAAGAAGAAAAAGAAATGGAGAGGGACACAGGCACAAAGGGAAAAAGTCACAATGAATAAATACCTGTAAATAATAACCTTAACAGTAAATGGATTAAATGCTCCAATAAAAAGACATAGAATAGTGGAATGGACACAAAAACAGGACTCAAATATATGCTGTTTACAAGAGACCCACCTGAAAACAAAAGATCTACACAGACTGAAGGGGAAGGGATGGAATAAAGTATTTCAAGCAAATGGATATGAAAAAAAAAAAAAAGCTGGGGTAGCAACTAATATGAAACAAAACATATTTCAGAGCAAAGGCCATAAAAAGAGACAAAGAAGGACATTTCATAATAGTTAAGGGAATAATCCATCAAGAAGATATAACCCTGGTAAACATATATGCACCCAACATAGGAGCACTTAAATATATAAGTAAAACCTTGAAGGATTTCAAGAGGGATATTGACAGCAACACACTCATAGTAGGGAACTTTAACATCCCACTGTAAACAAAGGACAGATCTTCCAAGCAAAGAAACACCAAGGATATTGAGGTACTGAACAACACGCTAGATCAAATGGACTTAATTGATATGCAAAGAACCTTTTACCACAAAGAAGCAAAATATGCATTCTTTTGAAGTGCACATGGAAAATTTTCAAAGATAGATCACATAGTAGTATACAAAATAAGCCTTAACAAATTCAAGAAAATTGAAATTATATCAAGCATCTTCTCAGATCACAAAGTCTTGAACTGGAAATCAACCTCAGGAAAATATTCAAAAACACTTAAACTCAAGGAGAATGAATAACATGCTATTAAATAATGAATGTTTAACATTGACATCAAGGAAGAAATCAAAAAGTTTCTGTAAACAAATGATAATGAACAGAAAATAGACCAAAACCTATGGGACACAGTGAAAGTAGTCCTGAGAGGAAAGTTTATAACAATACAGGCCTGCCTGCATTGCTAAGGATAGTAGAATCTCAAATAAAAAGTCTAACCCTACAGCTACAAGAACTAGAACAACAACAACAACACAAATGCCTAGGGCAAGAAGAAGGAAGGAAATCATCAAGATCAGAGCACAATTAAATGACATAGATACTAAACAAACAATTAAGAGCATCAATAAAACCAGGAACAGGTTCTTTGAAAAGATAAACTAAATCAACAAGCTTTTAAACAGGCTCATAAAAAAAAAGAGGACCCAAATAAACAAAATTAGAAATGAAAGACAAGAAATCACAGCTGATATCACAGAAATACAAAGGATTGTAAGAAACCACTACAAACAACTGTATGACAAGAAATTCGACAACCTAGATGAAATGAACAAATTTCTGGAAACATATAATCTAAAACTAAATCAAGAAGAAGCAGAAAGCCTGAATAGACAAAAAACAACTAGTGAAATTGAAGCAGTAATCAAAAAACTCCCAGTACACAAAAGCACTAGACTGGATGGCTTCATAGGCAAATTTTACAAAACATTTAAGAAAGAACTAACATCTATACTTCTCAAACTATTCCAAAAAAACAAGAAGAGGGAAGAATCCAAACTCATTCTATGAAGCCAATATAACCCTAATTCCAAAACCAGGTCAAGATACAACAAAGAAAGAAAACTACAGGCCAATATCGCTGATGAACATAGATGCTAAAATCCTCAATGAAATATTGGCAAACCGGATTCAGCAACACATCAAAAAGATCATACACTATGATCAAGTGGGATTCATCCCAGGAATGCAAGGATGGTTTAATATTTGCAAATCATTAACATAATACATCACATAACAAAATGAAAGACAAAAATCACATGATCATATCAATAGAAGCTGACAAGGCCCATGATAAAGTACAACACCCATTTATGATGAAAACACTTAGCAAATGGGAATAGAGGGAGCATATGTCAACATAATAAAGGCCATATAAGAGAAACCTGAAGCCACCATCATACTCAATGGGCAAAAACTGGAATGATTTCCCCTCAGATCAGGAACAAGACAAGGATGTCCAATCTCTCCACTCCAATTCAACATAGTCTTGGAAGTTCTAGCCACAGCAATCAGACAAGAAAAGTAAATAAAAGGCATCCAAATTGGAAAAGAGGAAGTAAAACTGTCATTATTTGCAGATGACATGACAGTGTACATAGAAAACCCTATAGATTACACAAAGAAACTACTCAACCTAATAAGTGAATTTGGCAGAATAGAAGAATACAAAGTCAATATTCAGAAATCGAAGGCATTTATGTACACCAACAATAAAATCTCAGACATAGAAACTAAAAAAAAAAAAAAAAAAAATCCCATTTACTATAGCAACAAGAAAAATACCTAGGAATAAACTTACTCAAGGAGGTAAAAGACCTGTACTCATAAAACTACATAATACTGAAGAACAAAATTAAGGAAGATACAAATAAGTGAAAGCATATACCATGTTCATGGATGGGAAGAATCAACATCATTAAAATGTCCATACTACCCAAAGCAATTTATAGATTCAATGCAACCCCTATTAAAATACCAATGACATATTTCACAGAGCTAGAACAAATACTTCAAAAATTTATAAAACAAAAACCAAAAACAAAAACAACTCTGAATAACTATAGCATCTTGAGGAAGAACACAGCAGGCAGAATCACAATACCTGATATCAAACTATACTACAAGGCCACTGTGATCAAAACAGTCTGGTACTGGCATAAGAACAGACATATAGATCAATGGAACAGAATAGAGAGCCCAGAAATAAACCAAGGTCTTTATGGTCAATTAATATTTGACAAAGGGGGAAGGAACATAAAATGGAGTAAAAGAGCCTCTTCAACAAATGGTGTTGGGAGAACTGGACAGGGACATGCAAAAAAATGAAACTAGGCCACCAAATTACACAATACACCAGAATAAACTCAAGATGGATCAAAGACTTAAATATAAGCCATGGCACCATGGAAGTTTTAGAGGAAAACATAGGCAGAAAAATTTCAGATATCCCACATAGCAATATTTTCACTGATATATCTCCTAAGGCAAGGGAAATAAAGGAAAGAATAAACAAATGGGACTATATCAAACTAAAGAGTCTCTGCTCAGCAAAAGAAAACATCAGCAAGATGAAAAGGGAAACCAACCATATGGGAAAACATATTTGCCAATGATACCTCAGGAAAGGGATTGATCTCCAACATATATAAAAAAATTATACATCTCAACACCAAGACAAACAAGCTGATTAAAAAATGGGCAAAAAACTTGAACAAACACTTCTCCAAGGAGGACACACAGAGGGTCCATAGGCATATGAAAGAATGTTCACCATCACTAGCCATGAGAGAGATGCAAATAAAAACCACAATGAGATACCACTTCAGACCAGTCAGAATGGGCATCTTCAACAAATCAACAAACAACAAGTGCTGGTGAGGATGTGGAGAAATGGGAACCCTAGTGTACTGTTAATGGGAATGCAGACTGGTGCAGCCACTATGGAAAACAGTATGGAATTTACTCAGAAACTAAAAATGGAACTGCTTTTCGATCCAGTGATACCATTGCTGGGATTATATCCAAAGAACCCTGAAACCCCAATTCAAAAGAACCTATGAGCCCCGATGTTCATAGCAGTGCTATTTACAATAGCCAAATACTGGAAACAGCCTAAATGTCAGTATGTAGATGAGTGGATTAAAAAACTGTGGTACATTTACACAATGGAATACTATGCAGCAGAAAGAAGACAGGAACTCCTGCCATTTGGGACAACATAGATGGAACTAGAGAGAATTATGCTTATTGAAATAAGCCAGGCAATGAAAGACAAATACCATAAAATATTACCTAATATAGGAAAATAATGAACAACATAAACAATGAAGCAAAACTGAACCAGAGGCATGTAAACAAAAAGCAGATTAACAGTGATGAGGGAGGAGGGGGGGAGGGAGAGAGAGGGGTAAGTAGGGGAAGGGTTTAGTCAAGGAGCTAGTATAAATGACCCATGGACATGGACAACGGGATGGAGATCGACTGTGGGAGGAGGGCTGAATGGGGTGAAGGGGTAGCAATGGGTGAAAAAGTGGGGCAAATGTAATAGAAATACAATATATATAAATAAATAAATAAGTAAATAGACAAATAAATACATAATTTGCTATTCAAAAATTGATATTTAATCATTAGTTAATAAAATGGTGCATGTTCTTTGCAAAACATTGTGGCAACTACTGGGCTGTAAAATGTGAAGAACAAAGCATCCCTGGCCTAAATACCTCAAATAACCCAAATTTTAATATAATGTTTCAGTATTTATTCATCATAAAAAAATAAAGGAATGTGGAGACACAACAACTTATGGAATTTATAAAACAAAGTTTGAAGGAAAACTGGATATTTATTGGGCTATTACAGACATCTAGTCATGTAACCAGATTTCTTAATTTGCTGCTTATGCTGTTACCATGTCTGCCTCCATTAAAACTACCTTTAACCTTACTGGACACAAGGTATTCCACATCATCCTTAGAAGAGAATAATATTGTCTCTCTTGCACTTTTAAAAATAAAATTATTTCAGAAACTAAATCTCTATATGGAATTTTATTAGGATGTAATACGTTTTTTGAATTTTTAAATTACATTTGTATTATATTAAGCTTCTGTTGGATTAAAGAGTCATTTGGTAGAATAGGATCCTTCCTTTCAAAGGCAATGCCTTATGACTATTCTTACATCTGTATTTCTCTCAAAGTATGCCTAAATGGTACCTTGTATTTCTAAAGTTAAAATGGGTATGGTCTTTGTGTGCATAAAGTTATTTTATTAGCTTTTGTGTAAATGTGATTTCTCTCTAATTGTTTCAACATAATCTTCTGTTCTTTTCATTGTTTTATTTTTTGCCATCTGGTCATATGAAGTGTGGCTATTAGGAATAAGCAAAAATGATATTTAAGGTGAGTAATTTCTATACTCCTAAATGTATGTAAAAATATTGGGTGGTGGTGGAGGGAAGTGTTTATGAAACTAGATCTGAAGTCCCATTTTTAATCTACTCATTTACAGAAAATTAATTAATACATGAGTATATATGGTTTCTAAACCCCAACCATTTACAGAAAGAAATTTAAAAGGATCAAAGAAAACATTTCATTTAGCAAAAGTCAGGCAACTAAAAATCACTGAAAATAAAACATGTAATTAAATCTGATAGTAGAAACAACACACAATGCTATTATAGTCATGATAAGTGTAAATATGTTAATGTCCCTATTAACAGAAAATATTCTAAGTTGGGTAAATCCTACATCAGTGCTACACATAAAGAAGTGAAATAAAGATCCAAAATTACTTTAAAAAATGTTTGAACAAAACTATAGCATGTAAATCCACCTGAGATAAATCCAGTTTGCCAATATTTAATTAAGTTAAATTCCAAATTTCACTTTAAGGGTATAAACAGGATAAAGAGACTTAAGCATTGAACAAGCTATGATGAATCAAAATAGCATACAACAGTCCTGATCTTTTATTCATCAAGTACTACAACCTTGAGTTTTATAACAGCGAAAGTCATTCCAAATGAATGCACTAGACAAAACCACATTAGAGAGGGAGATCACTCTTTTTCTAGAATTTGACAATTATATTGGCAATAGTATAAATTAGGACATAGAGAAAATATATAAGTGGTAAAGAATCAGATTGATTCTATGTCCATGGTAGAGAGAAAGAGACACAAAGGCATGGGGGGACAAAGGCAGATACAAAGTGACAAAGTAGACTGTGTGTGTGTATGTGTGTGTGTAAAGAGAGAGAGCTACTGGATCAGAAATACCTTCAAATACCTTCAATTTGCTAAAAAACTAAATGTAAGAGAATTATATATAATTTAAAATGTTATTATAGTGAGTACCAATTGGAAGATAGAATAGACTCTCAGAATCCACGGGGAAGAATGAGTTACTATTTAGACTATATAATGGCATGTTATCAAAAACATAAATTTGCTAAGTAAAGTCTCCAAAATATGAACAATAGTGTTCAGAGTCACAGTCCAGTCAGTGAACAAAATTCACATTAAGTAGTTCAGCAAAAAGGCATTAATATAAGGAATTATTTATAAATTGAAATATTAAATCTCAAATAAAATATGGTGAGATAATTAAATGAAAGATTTGTGTTGTCAGAGTTGGGGACCATAGAATGGTCCCATAGAATGGGCTGGAAGGAAGGAAGACCTTGGGAGAGGGCCTGCCCAGTGGAAGCTGAGACCAAGGAAGAGATATGCCACTACTGGTTACACTGCCCCTATCAGTCAGGAGAAACAGGGAAGGCATAACCTGGTGGCTTCCTTCTCTCACTCTCTAATCTCCCACCACTGCCTCTCACTGGCCAACTGAAGTCAGTACCATACTAGTGACAGGACCTGAAACGCTAAAGTTTTCTTGGTTAGTCCACTATGATGCAGGGTAGAGTAGGTAGGGGCAGAGAATAAGCATACACTGTTACCTATTTATTAGAGAAGCTTATGGGCTTACTTTCATCTCCTCTCAGTGTACCCAGAGAGAAATGGTAATACAAATGTGCTTTTTATTATAAAACAAAATGAATGAAAACAAAATTGCTAAGTATTCTTAAGGGAAATAAGCAAAATTATTCCACGTTACAGGGCAAAAACATATGTACAAAATCATACTGATGTGTTGTGTTCATAATCAAAATTTGTGACCTAATCTTAAAGAAATTTAATCTCTTGCCCTTCCTTTAAACTTTATTCAACTGGGATAATATTACCCAGGATGAGAACTGAAATGGATATCATAGGGTTTTTTCCCTCATTCTTGGTTATCTGATAATTCTGCATTTACTTGGGGGAAAATTACAAACCCTAAATTCAGGAATTAGAATAGCTAATCACATGTAATAATCTAAACTTAAAATTTGGCCTAGAATTAATTCTTCTGTACTCTTGCAGCTCAGGCCTGCTTTGGCTGAAAAGCTACCTGGGGCCTTGTCCTTCTGATAACTTTCTCTTACTTAGGTTCACTTCCACCCCTCCCCCCAAACTGGATATTTTTTTACTCCCCCAAAAGGGATAGGAGTTGGAAGAAGGTGGATGAACCTGGCCAGTTTTGATTTATCTAGCAATTTTCTGCTCTAAGCCTTACAGATCTTAACAGTTTTTTTTTCTCTCTTTTGTCAACTATTGATATTTAGTTTCCTTAAGGGATTTATATCTCCTACAGTTCCCTTAACCCAAACAAGAACTTTTCCACTTCAAGGTTACACACATGCAGCTTTCTCCTCAACTGGGCCCAAGAAAGTGACTTTAGCCTCTTTCTGCCAGGGACTTCTCACTCTCCATTATCTATTGGACAGTACACAAGATGAGCAGGAGCTCTGTCTTCTAGTTATGTATCTTAAGTTCATAAGAAACCTGAAAGCATATGGTGATCCCAAATTAGGGAAAGCATGCAAAATCTCCAACTGAAATATCACATAACTAAAGAACCAAAATATGGAACTGAGCAGCATAGCAAGATCTCAGAAGGAGAACTCAAGCATATCAACTCTCAAGTATATCACCTAAGTCGTAACATTGGCAAAGATGTATCCTTGCATCATTTGGTTCAAAATCCTAATTCTTGGATAGACAGTCTTATTTGCTGAGTTTTGGTCTTGTGCCTGCTCTTTGGCTTTATCTGGTTAGAAAGAGAGAATCAGACAGAAAACTTCAGGAACCTGTTTATAAAAGCACTTTAGTTTTTTCTACCACAAAAATTGTACGTGATGGAGACCTTGATCAATGGTAAAAGAAAGTGTCCTAATGTTGAAATGCTTATCAAACATCTGCTCAAGTCTTATTTTCTGATATTGCATCAGGCAGGGTAACTCAGAGGGCCAAACCCAGATGGAAGAGATTGAAAAATTGACTCCACCTTTTGCTAAAAGGAGCTACAAAACATAAAGCTATGGGAATGTGGAGAATTTGTGACCTTCTTTTGCAATCTGTCATATGTACATCAAAAACAAAAAACAAACAAACAAAAAAACTGTCCCACGGTCCACATTTATTCTTTCATTAGAAGTTTCCAAACACTTCTTTTATATCAAATGCTATTTTGGGCATTGAAAAATTTAATAATTAATATGAAAAAAAAACCATGTATTTTTAAGAACCATTTACTCCAAGAGGATCAATGTAAGTAAAATGGTGTGATTGGAATACTATGTGCTATCTGCCATGGCAAGAATATATACAATGTTACAACACTGAACTAGTGAACTAAACATTTTAGTAGAAGAGTGAGCAAAAGCCATGTTTTCTGAAGAGGATGACCTATAGTGTTTAGGTGAGAAGAAGGCCAGGATCTATTATTTTCTGCTGAAGTTTCTAGTCAATTTATAAGGCACTAAAAAGGAAAAAAAAATGGCATAAAGCCTGAAATTGTAAAAGCAGAACCATTATGATTTGCAGATGATAAAATTGTATATGTAGGAAATCCAATAGAATCTACTAATAATCAATACTAACACTGAGTTTTACAAATTTGCTGGACATAATTTTATTATACGGGACTCAGTTGAGTTTTCACACTAGCAAGAATGAATTATTGAATAACATTTTGAATAAGTAACTTTTATAATCATATCAGAATCATCAAACACCTAGGAATAAATCTGATGATAGATGTATAAGACTTCAACATTGAAAACTATAAAACATTGATAAGACATTCTATAACAATCTTTACTTATACATTAAGAGACAAGAAGGAAAGAAAGAAAGACAGTGACTGACTTAACAACTTGTCTAGGGTAAAATAAAAGGCTCACAATTGGTTATTCAAAACCAGTTGTGCTTCTTATCTATGAGTTTTCTCCTGCTCCAAACAGCTTCTCAGCTTCTGAACTATCAATCATATCCATTTCTCTCCACTCTAGCCTCTCTATCACAAAGTCCAAGATCAAATATTCATAAATTCTTCCATGAATTACTGCAGTTGCCCTAAATAGATGGCTACCATATTCTGATTTTATGTGCAGTCGTTGTTTGATTGTGTCAAATCAAATTTGAATATCTGACTATTCTCAGTAAAAATATGTTGATGGATGTCTTTATTTACTTGACAAAAGTCTAAACTATTATCATGAGTTAACCTCGCTTACATTCCATACACATCGTTACTTACTGTTGGTCTTTTGCCCCATCCCCTCTCCCCTTTTCCTTCTTCCTTCTCTACAATCTCTTGATAACATGAAAAATTCTTGCAACTTTGAAGTCTCTATCAAATTTTCCTTTCCAAATTTTATTCCATCCCTTTTTTCAGTTAATTATAGACTATTTATATTGTATTGTTTTACACGCATTTATTTCTTCACTGTATTATTAGCCACGTAAATGGAAACACTAAGCCTTTACAGTGCCTGGTTTAGAGAGAGTTTTAGTATATATGTAAAACAAACCAATCAAAAAAGGAAATATTTTTACTCAGGAATACCTTGATTAATTCTTTAAGGTAGAGAAATAAAAACATATAATCAGACAATTAAAAAAACTTTATCCCATGCATGGGTAGATGAATTAATATTTTTATTCCAGAACCAGAAACTAGTATTTACTTTCAACTGGGTAACTAAATGATTCATAAACATCTATATATTTTCTCTTTTAAATGTGGAATTGTGATTTGTATATTACAAGCTATTCCCTCTGATGTACATGAGATTTGAATGTAAAGTATTACTGTTCCTTCAAATATTAGAGTTATTACACAAAAATGACTTCTGTTATGTTTTTGAACTACCGTGTGACTTCTTTCACTAAAAGGCTATAGAAATAAATCAAAATGTGAAATTAAGTTTTTATTTCAATGAGACATTATATATAAAATATACTATCTCTAACTACCCTGGCTGGTTTGGCTCAGTGGATTGAGCGTCGGCCTGCGAGCTAAGTGTCGCTGGTTCGATCTTCCAGTCAGGGCACATCAGAGAAGGAAAACTCTGACTCCCAAAAACCTCCACTGCCTTGCGGCATACCTCTTCAGGGGAAAGGCTAAGGGAGTAAACCCCGACAGAAAATCCGGAGCCGGAGTCCCTAAGGCGGTTTGACGTTGTAGTCAACACCGGCAACTCCTGCGGCGCACTTGAAGCCAAGCTGTATTGACTCCGTCTTTCCCTTGGGCCCTTCAGCTGCGAAGAGAGGGGGGGTCTGCTGCATGGGCAACAGCAGACCCTCCATATCACCCTGCCCAGGCTCTGTAGCTTCAGCTTCACTGGAGAGGACACTCCAGCGTCATCGCAAGATGTTGATTCAACACGGGAGGAGACAGATACCGTGTCACTCCTGAGTCGGACTGCACAACCATTCTCGGCGGTGCAGATAGACTCTTAAGAAGCTACACCATCGTCTCTGGAGACGGACGGCTGCCGACTTGACTGGACTATCTCTAAAGTGCATTCTAAAAAAACATTTAATTCTATTTTCACATATGAATAACAACAAAGTAGAAAGCCCATTAATACACATCAGTTAAAACAAATGTAAATATTTCCAAAACAATGCAATACTTTCAAAATTCATTATTCGTCCTTCGTCGTCGTCGGCAGCCGTCCGTCTCGAGAGACGATGGTGTAGCTTCTTAAGAGTCTATCTGCACCGCCGAGAATGGCTGTGCAGTCCGACTCGGGAGTGACACGGTATCTGTCTCCTCCCGTGTTGAATCGACATCTTGCGATGACGCTGGAGTGTCCTCTCCAGTGAAGCTGAAGCTACAGAGCCTGGGCAGGGTGATATGGAGGGTCTGCTGTTGCCCATGCAGCAGACCCCCCCTCTCTTCGCAGCTGAAGGATCCAAGGGAAAGACGGAGTCAATACAGCTTGGCTTCAGGTGCGCCGCAGGAGTTGCCGGTGTTGACTACAACGTCAAACCGCCTTAGGGACTCCGGCTCCGGATTTTCTGTCGGGGTTTACTCCCTTAGCCTTTCCCCTGAAGAGGTATGCCGCAAGGCAGCGGAGGTTTTTTGGAGTCAGAGTTTTCCTTCTCTGATGTGCCCTGACTGGAAAATCGAACCAGCGACACTTAGCTCGCAGGCCGACGCTCAATCCACTGAGCCAAACCAGCCAGGGTTATTCGTCCTTACTAGTTAAGTTACAATATAAAAGCAAATAAGGTGAAACTTTACATTTGTAGTTACAATGTTTATGCCTTAGGCTTTGGTTGCAATATAGTTGCAGTTAATGGAAAACTTTTTTTTAAACTCAGGAATGTTAGGCACAATTTGTTTTGGGAGTTTAATTATAGAACTTTATTTTGAAAGATGAGATACAATTATAGAACTTTAACTTTTTTTTATATGCACTATTTTATTGAGGTATACAATGGAGAAAACTTTCTATTTGTAAATTGTATATGCCCATTTCTGTAGAAATCTATTTACTGAATTTAATACTGTTTTTAATCACTAATTTAAGTTTTCATTATTTAAAATTTAACTTTAAAATATTTAATATTATAAATATTCTGTATTTTTACCTAATAATTTTATATCTTAGAATTTTAAGGGCATGGTGTGTATATCAGTTATCAGAAATAATAGAGATTGAATTTTGGATGCTACTAGATTATAGTAGGCTAACAAATATGGTGTATCTGGCCAAGCCACTCCTGCTACTAATGAGTTAATATTCAGAAAGGAAAGTGATAATCTCTTGTTGTTAGCTCTAAATTTTTTTGGGAAACCAGTATTAAAATCAACTAAATTAGACTGTTGTAGAAGTTGAAGCAGAAAAACAAAGCCAAACCTGAATCTTAAAATGAAAACTTTTTCATCTAAAAGAATAGAAGTGACAGAAATAGACATTAGATTTTAGAATTCTTGTATTTCATATATGAAAATATTGTTATTTTTTTAATTATGAAATTTCTATTCCAACTAATGGCCTAGATAGGAAGATTCCTGGTTGCTGTTTATAGTATTTGTTTGAATATAGCTTTGGTGAAAGGATTATTTTTAAAATCTCAATGAATGAAATGAAAATTGGAAATGAATGTTATAAAGTGTTTTATCACCTTTACATTACTTTTCAATTACTAGGGGCATTTTAATGTTTTGTCAAAAAATTTTATCAAAGAATGCATTTATACATCTGGTAGAAATCTAAGTGCCTTTGAATAATTATCAGTTTCAATAGTCCTGGTTATCTAGTCATATTTCTACAGCAGTGTGTTTTGTGCCTCCTGGTTTTAATAGTAGTCCATTATAGGCATAAAGAAACCAAAGTAAGAGTAAGAATTTAGAAAAGAATTTTAAAACTACACAATGATTATAATTATGACAGTGGTTAATGAAACTAAACTGATAACCTAAATGGTTGATTGGATGATTATGCCACAAGTTGCTCATCTGGTTTTCACAAACCTGGGGTTGCCATTTAATATGAGTTCATAAATTTTTGAAATATTTTATTTTAAAGAAAGTATAATTATTTATTATTAATAAATATTAATTATATGATATGTTAAATTAGAAAAGAAATAGAACTGCATCATTAAAGCAAATACTGAAACATACACAAATGTTCTGACAACTTGAAAGAGACTAAGATATGTCCTCTAGCAGGAACATCCATCTAACAAACAAGATCCTCATTAAATAGTTATGCTGCACTTGTTTACTAAGAGAGAGGCAAAGGCAAGCTAGAAATCAATCTATACTGCACTCATTTAAGGATGATTCTTTTAGTTTTTTTATAAGGAAATTATAAAATTCAACACCAGAAACAAACAAAGAATCCAATTAAAAATGGGCAAAGACCTGAATAGACACTTCTCCAAAGAGGACATACAGATAGATGTCCAATAGACATATGAAAGGATGCTCAAAGTCACTAATCATCAGAGAAATGAAAAGTATCAATGAAACCACAATGAGATATCACCAAACACCTGTCAGGCCCTGGCTGGTTTAGCTCAGTGGATTGAGCGTCGGCCTGCGAGCTAAGTGTCGCTGGTTCGATCTTCCAGTCAGGGTACATCAGAGAAGGAAAACTCTGACTCCAAAAAACCTCCGCTGCCTTGCGGCATACCTCTTCAGGGGAAAGGCTAAGGGAGTAAACCCTGACAGAAAATCCGGAGCCGGAGTCCCTAAGGTGGTTTGACGTTGTAGTCAACACCGGCAACTCCTGCGGCGCACCTGAAGCCAAGCTGTATTGACTCCGTCTTTCCCTTGGACCCCTCAGCTGCGAAGAGAGGGGGGGTCTGCTGCATGGGCAACAGCAGACCCTCCATATCACCCTGCCCAGGCTCTGTAGCTTCAGCGTCATCGCAAGATGTCGATTCAACACGGGAGGAGACAGATACGATGTCACTCCCGAGTCGGACTGCACAGCCATTCTCGGCGGTGCAGATAGACTCTTAAGAAGCTACACCATCGTCTCTCGAGACGGACGGCTGCCGACGAAACACCTGTCAGAATGGTTATAATTAATTAATCAACAAACAACAAGTGCTGGCGAGGATGTGGAGAAAGGGGAACTCTTGTACACTGTTGGTGGGAATGCTGATTGTGGAAAGCAGTATGGCGATACATCCAAAAATTAAAAATGGATCTGCCTTTTGACACAGCAATCCCACTTCTGGGAATATATCTGAAGGAACCCAAAACACTTATTCAAAAGAACATAAGCGCCCTTCTGTTCACTGCAGCATTATTTACAATTGCCAATATATGAAAGCAGCCTCAGTGTCCATGAGTAGATGAGTGGATAAAACAGCTATGGGACATTTACACAATGGAATACGACTCTGTTGTAAAAAAAAGAAGAAAATTTTAACGCTTGCAACAGCATGGATGGACTTGGAGGACATTATGTTAAGTGAAATAAGCCAGTCAGAGAAATACAAGTACCATTTGATTTCACTTATATGTGGAATCTAAAGAACAAACTTAAATAACAAGCAAAATAGAGACAGACTCATAGAGAGCAGGCTGACAGCTATGGGGAGGGAGGAAGTTAGAGAGTGGAGGAATCAAGAAAAAGGAAAAATGACTCATGTACATGAACACAGTGTGGTGATTGTGGGGGCAGGTGGGAGGTATAAGGGGATTAAATGGTAATGTTAAGAATACAATAAAAAATTTAAAAGATAAGAATGATTTTTACCCTAATTTATCTAGTGCCATCTTTATAATAAGATATTATGCTGAAAAACACATCTAATATACATAAAACATCTGTATGTATACAACATGTAATAAATTATACTTTGATAAACTGAGTATGTGAAAATCTTAACATGTAAAATTTACAAAAGAAATGTCAAAAATGGGTTTCATTATTTGGAGGCCCTGCCTACAAGATTAAGTTATAAAAATAGTTGAGAGTAATGAGAAAAAAATTAATTGGGGAAGAATTTTTAGAAGAAGATTTCTTGGGATGTGAATTTATAAGAAGAAGTGGCTCCATCTCTTCTTCCTCAGGTTGGTAATGCTGTCGGACACTCAGGCTTATAAATTATGTTTCTTTAGTTGTGAAACATACAACACAAGCATCTGACTTCCCCAGATATCTAGAGAATAAATGATAGACTCATCTGCTACTTTGAAGTAAAGAAAGCAGCTTTTTTGGATCATTCTGGAGATGTCTATTGCATTGACATGGGTGTGTAATCCCAGATTCAGCCTTTTTCAAGGCAAGTGATGTGTAAATCTTTCCTGTATACTAGGTACAAGACTTGCATGGGAAGTAATAGGCATGGTTCCTATCAAGTCTTGCTTAATAAGGTCACCTGGAAGAGTGGAAGAACAACAGCAAAAAACTGAAGGTGAACACCAGATTCCTAGAGGCTGAAGGAGCTGAAAGTGACTACCAAGAAAGTATTCATACCTCTAGGTCAAAGGATCTGTACGCTGGAGCTCCCCAGTAAAGAACTATCTGAAGAACTCACAAGAGAGTCATAAGGCACACACAGGAGTGTAAGAGCAACCTATACTGCAACTGGTTCAGGTAAGATTTTCCCTCCCTTTTACCTCTTCACACCACTTTGATCATGCCTCTCACCCACACACCTGGTATCTATCAGAGATTGGTTTTAAAAAAGTTATTTAGAGAAGAAGCCAAACTTGCCTTTTTTATTTTTATTTTTTGTAGGCATTCAGGTGAAAGTAGGCTCAAATTAGGGAAAAGGAAATAGAAAGGTTCAAATCAAATTTACATTATTGATATATTGTATACCAGACATCCAAATGTCTTAGTCAAGATTCTGTTTGTCTGTTAAAGGGATGGAAGCATCATGTATTAACAAAGAGTAGGCAGAAAAGCTATGGACATTTAGGAGTGATGGTAATAGTATCATCTTCAAACTCAGAGCCCTCAGCCTGCATCTTCTAAGAGTATGTCATCTATTTCATAAAACTATAATAAAAATTAAATACATGAATGCTTAGAAAGAGTTTGGAAATAAGCTTGGTCCACAGTATTCCTCAAAAATCTTAGTTGTTTTTATAATTCAGTGAACTGCTGCTGAGTTAATTTCATATAGATCTTTATTCTGATAAAAACTATCAAACAGTAATTTTCATACGCTAAAAGTGGTTTAACAACAAATATTTATAAATATGGGTCTCTTGTATAATATTAAGTGAAAAAGTGAAAACATATTTTAAAAACAGGTGGTATCTTAGAAACAGATCTAATTATTTCTTCATTAACAATACCTCAGATATCAATCACAGAAAGCATTCATTTAATTTTCATTTAAATTACAAGTGATTATATAGCTCTGTTCTTTAATATGCATTTCTATGTCTTCTGCCTGATCATAATATAGACTAGTTTTTTATTTAACTTTGATTATTATTATAATTAGCATTTTTATTTCCCTTACCTAATTTTAAAATATTATATAAAATATGTCTTTAGCATGTTCTTGTTATTTTTTTAAGTTATTAGTTGCAGGCATTGTATATTAAAATACATTTTGGTTAGATTTTCCTAAAATGTTATTTTTCTTGGTCGAATCATGATGAGATATTAAACTAGTCTAATTTCTGTCATTATAGCATAATCTTTTGGCTGTATAGATCTTAAATTTCATCAGGTCCTTAAATATTGAAGAATTACCGATAATATCATTTCAGGGGGATTTTGAAGATGAGTATTTTAAACTTTATTACCTACATTAGTTTAAGTACTCAACCATCCAGTTAGCACTAAGACTCTTAACTTCCTCAATTTGAAATGAGAAACACCATTTGCACTTGGTTTTTGAATGCATGCCAAAATTAATTAGCTTCTGTACCTGAGAATGACTCTGAATTTATCCAAAGCCATGACTATAGCATAAAAAAGTATTGCACAATCAAAAGGAAGTCTAATGTTTCAAGGACATTATTTTGTTTCAGTCTTCAAAAATGAAGTCAGGACATGTTTCAGACCATATCAGAATCTGGAGATTTAATATGGTCTAAACATTTCATAGTATGAAAGTTAAATAGAAAACTTAGATAGCAATTCCATCACTTTTCAGATGTGGAGTAATTATGTACACCAAAGTTTGAGTGAACTTTAAGAGTAGCTTTCTTCTATTCAGGCAGTTGATTTCTGGTTATTTCTACACTTTCTCATCTTTATTTTTTATATTTTTTAATTTTATTTTTATTGTTTTTCTATTACAGTTGTCCCACTTTTTCCCCCATTGCTCCCCACTCCCACCCAGCCAACCTCTTCTCCCACAGTCAATCCCCACCCCGTTGTCCATGCCCATGGGTTATTTATACTAGTTCCTTTACTAAACCCTACTCACTTCCTTCTTCCCCTCCCCCCTCCCCCCTCCCCCTGATAACTGTTATTCTGTTCCTTGTTCAATTTTGTTCATTGGTTTGTGTTGTTCATTAGTTTCCTGTATTAGGTGATATCATATGGTATTTGTCTTTTGTTGCCTGGCTCATTTCACTAAGCATAATTCTCTCTAGTTCCATCCATGTTGTTGCAAATGACAGGAGTTCTTTCTTTCTGCTGTATAGTATTCCATTGTGTAAATGTACTACAGTTTTTTAATCCACTCATCTACAGATGGGCACTTAGGCTGTTTCCAGCACTTGGCTATTGTAAATAGCGCTGCTATGAACATAGGGGTGCATAAGTTTTTTTGAATTGGTGTTTCAGGATTCTTCAGATATAATTCGAGCAGTGGAATCATTGGTTTAAAAGGCAGTTCCATTTTTAGTTTTTTGAGGAAATTCCATACTGTTTTCCATAGTGGCTGCATTCCCACCTGCAGTGCACTAGGGTTCCCCTTTCTCCACATCCTCACCAGCACTTGTTGTTTGTTGATTTGTTGATGATGGCCATTCTGACTGGTGTAAAGTGGTATCTCATTGTGGTTTTTATTTGCATCTCTCTGATGGCTAGTGATGTTAAGCCTTTTTTCATATGCCTATGGACCCTCTGTATATCCTCCTTGGAAATTCACTTTGCCATCTTTATGATACTCTTCAGTGATGTTCATACTTTTAACTAAGGTCCTTGTTTAATTTTTAAACCTGGAGGCTATCCATCACCATATATTAATCACATTGGCATTCATTGTCTATTCCTGAAAATGATCTATTTCATTATTTTATGTGAGTCAATAGTAGCTTTCTACAAACTACTTTTAAGTTCCTTTGAGAAAACTTACCTTATTCATATGTAATTTTGCTCAAAGAAACTCTAAGAGTCTCTTTTAGTATGGCAATTTGTAATATGGTGGGCACTTATTGGGGCACTAATCCTGGGAAGAAATTTTTCAAAGATGTATGCTTTCATATTGAGAAATAGGTGCTTTGAGGAGTGGTTTTATTCTTGGGGTCTTTTAAGAAATTCAGGATTGTTCTATTACCACATATGGTATCCATGGTTCTCAAGCACAGCCACTCAGAACCTGAGTGGATCAACAATTTGCATTTATTTGTATTCTTTAGATCAGATCTGGATATTAGCAGAAGACATTTTTTTAATGATTTGTGAGATTACAATACCCACTGAAGTACCAATTTTTACTTTCTGCCTTTTATATTATAGTTTTCATGTTAATTGCATTTCTCAATGAATCCTGAATAGTCCAACTTCACATTTACTTGGTACATTTAATAAACTTGAAAGATATTTGCCCACCCATGCACAAATATTTAGCAAACTCTACTCTTTGTTGATATTTGAGAAATCACTTCAACAGTGCTTTCAATGTTGGGTTAAAGTCTTTCTCTTTATACTAAAGCATACACAAGAGGATAAGTACATAGAAGGCAGTAATTTTAGACAGAATGTGAGACATGTTAGGTAAGGGTCCAAAATGTTCTTATGATATTAAGGGACATAAGGGACATCATTTGTTTCAGGAGATCAGGGAAAACTGCATGAATATTGTGTCATGTGTACAGGCCTTTGAATGACAGTAAAGCTTTGTTAAATGGTGGAATAGGAGTGGGAATATACACATGGATTTCAGCCCAAAGGAGCAGCCTGGCTAAATATTTGGAGATGAAAACTTGAAGATAAGTAAAGGAAACTTCAAGCAATCCAACTATATACTAGATGTTTAAATTTGTGTATGATAAAAAATATCAGTTCATCTTATTTGTAACAGTGCATTTATTTTTAATCTAGAACAGATATAATATGTACCTTTAAAATATTAGTATATCAGTAGCATGTAAAGGCATGCTTAGTTTAATTTGACTGAAAACCCAGAGTAAAAAATATATTTTACTCACCACCTGCCTTTATATACATATACACATCTAACAAAAATAATCCACAAAACTATACATATTCAAAAGGGAATTATTTTACCTTTGTTATAATGTTCTGTTTTTCTGTATTTTCCCTATTCTATCTTATTTTTAATGATGTCTGTGACTCATTAGCATTATAGTAAGCCCAGAATTGTGTTATAACTAGCAGTTTAAGAACCACTGGGAATAGGTGTATAACACTAGAAAAGGTGAGTTTTAGATAGGAAGGCTAGATAGAAAAAACTTCATTAGTTTCAAAAAATAAACTTATCTATGAATTCATCCATGTGAGAGTATTTGCAAGAGATTATCTATGAGTGTCTAATATGTAAGAGATTTGTAAGAATATGGAAAATTCAAATAGAGACAATAATTGTGAAATTTTAAAGACCGGTTACTAGTAATTTCAGGGATTATAGCTGATTGAAAAGAAAATAAATATGGGAGGTATGTGATCATGTAAGTGCTTAACTGTTGAGGCTGCTGTGGGATACTTGGTCTAAAATATTTTCTGTCATTCAGATAAAATTTAAAAGATAGAAATACCAGGAAAGAAAAAAAATGTATTAGAAAAAAGAAATAATGCTAATTTTTAACTTAAATTAAACCCTAAGTTTCAGGGACTTTTCACAGCAAAGCTGACATTTTCTTGTTTACCACACAGCTACATAGTACTGTTTGAGATATTGTATTAGTTTACTGGGGCTATTGTAACAACGTACCACAAACTGAGTGGCTTAAATAATAGAACTTTATTGTCTCACAGTTCTGAGGATAGAAGTCCAAGATCAAGGTCTGAGTAAGGTTTGTTCTCTCTGAGGCTTGTGAGAGAGAATCTGTCTCATGCCTCTTGCCTAGCTTCTGGTGGTTTCCTGGTCACCTCTGGCATCTCTCTGGGACAGGATAGTATGAAGTTAGGAAACTTCCTGGACAAGTGGAGTGACGAAACTGAGACAAGATAATTAAACAAAGCAAAACAGTTTGAACTACTGAATTGCAATACCTTATCATCTCTAAGCAAGAACAGTTATGAGCAAAAGGTTTATACCTCTCGTCCCTAACCAGAGAATACATGGCTTAAATCACCCTGGCCATTTGTGTCAGATAAATCCAAGGGTGGATGAAGTCAGAGGAACAAATATCAAAAGCCCAATTAGAGTCAGGCAGACCCAAGATAAAAGTAAAATAGTAAAACAGACCTTAGAATAACCCCAATCTCCCCTATAGACTCATTTCGATGCACCAGCATATTAAAAATGCACCTGGAAAGCTAATGAATATTCTACTGAAACTGTCTTCTAAAATTCTTGGTCACAGAAGAGAGATAAAACCCTCAAGAAAAAAGGATATCAGTTCAGGCTTGCTCTAGAACATGCCCATGTTTCTTCTCAGTCATGTACTTTTTGCTTCCCCCTAAACTCTAAGGGAAACTTTCAGCCAGAGGAGCAGTGGGCAGCAGTAACTGACCCCAGCTTACCCCAGATCCTGACTCCAATGCCCTCTCTCTGACTTTCCAGTGAGCTGAAAGAAGCCCTATCTTGGCTCACTTATATCACTATGACCTTCACTTCCCAGTGAGCTAGCTAACTGCAGCCCCGCTTTGGTCACTTCTTTCTTAAAACATTTCTAGGGAGCCAAAGCAGAACACTGCCTAGGCTCTCCTGTTGCTTCTTATACCTTAAGCCTTCCCTTTGTTTCACTGTCGCCAGCCTTCATAAAATGTACTCTCAAAATCACCTGGATTCGTGTTGTGAAATTTTTCCCGCATGAAGTCAAGAACCCACACACTACAAGCCAGACTGAGGCAGACCCACTTCAGGCCAGTCCCCATCTGGTAACACCTTGACTTTTAGAAACATTATCTTAATCTCTGCCTTCTCTTCCTATGGTATTCTCCTTAGCTCAATGTTCACATTTCATCTTTTTATGAGAACAGTAGTCATATTAAATTAGTGGCCCATTCTAGTCCAGTATAACCTCATCTTAACTGGCAATATCTGTAATAACCCTATTTCCAAATAAGGAGGCACTGAGGGGCGAGGCCTTCAACATTTGAATTTTTGGAGAGACATAATTCAACTCATAACATATATAAAGAGAAACTTGAAGTATAAACACAGACTTAGAATCACCTGAACGAATGTAATGCATCAATTGCACTGAAGTAGTCTTTTAGGTAGAAAGAAAAGAGTTCTGAGTATAGCAATTTTGCTAGTGCTTAGGGGGAGGATGAAGAGGAAAAGAAATCAGAGTCGTAAACAGGATTTTTCAGGAGTTCCAGAGGTCAGGGTCAGATGAGGATAAATGAAAATGATACAGAGACACAGAATCATGGAAGGGAGTGTTGTGTCTGAGAAGGAGGAAGCTTCCCAAAGGAAGGAGCAATGTATGCCAATTGTTGCAGCTGTCATGCAGCTCTGAGCCAGGGTAGTGTTTGGGATTCTCTTTGCATAATGAGGACAGTCTCATACAGAAAACAATAGCTTGCCCAGCACCTTTCACTGAGCTACTGTCAGAATTGGGATTGGCAGTCAGCACTCACAATCAGAAATAAGTCAAGTTCCTGGCTCTGTGTTCTATATATACCACCTGTCTGTTTTTACTAGAAAAAAACAGCGAGAGAACACACATTCGTTGGTATGGGATTTTAACTCATGAAATGTTTTGGATTGCTTAATCAATCTTTCTGTTCTACTTTAGAGCCAAAAAGTTTCTGGATCTATTTCATTGCAAATCAGGATCTACCAATGAATATGGTATGATCCTGTATGACACCAGTGTCTAGGGAAGTAGCATGGCATTTAGAAAGTGTGCCAGACTGGGTATTATGCATCTCAGGCTCTAATTCTCACCCCAAGCATGTGAACTTGAACAGCCTTCAAGCCTTCTGAATTTCATTATCTTCACATATAAAATTCATGTAGCTTTGAAAAATACCTAAGATCTAGGACCATCTTGTTATAATCTTCCCTCCTTCTATTTCATACTTGGTTAAAATAAACATGGACTGATAGCCTATATGGGATAAGAGGCACTATCTTGAGGCATTTTCATATACTTTAGTTATTTAGTAATCTGTATAGTTTGACTGATTTAATAGTGAGAGGTTATATTCTACAATATACGAGTGTATTTGGTGAGTACAATTTAAAATTGATAAGCTGATGTGAGCTTTAATGAAAATATTTTTAAATTATCTCACCATGTTTCATGAAATTCAAGTAAACAACACACTCAAAGAGAAGCATACCTTATTAAACCAGTGTTTAGTGAGAGGTAAGGCCTGCATAAAACTTTCCCCCCACTCTTGTTAGTAAAATCTTTAGATATTGCTCACCAGTTTTAGGTTTTTGTACTCAGCAATACCTGGGAAGATTCATTACCTAGGGACTTGAGCAGATGTTCAAATATCTGTGAAGGATAATTGTTAACTATACTCTTAAAGTATATATTTTAATATATACACACATATAATTTACTATATCTTCAAGATATGCATGTTCATATATTCATATTGGTATGTGTGTGAATGTGTACATATGTATAAAACTTTTATCAATGCTATAAAATGGGTTTTTTATGTATACAATTATGACAGGACACTGAAGTTAACCAAGTATTTATTTATTTATGTTACTTTAGGTAGTCTAATGTACTTTAAGAAAATGTAATTCACAAGAAGAATGTATATTTGAGTCTAGTCACTTCCAATAATTTATAATATAGAATTATATTTTCTCATGAGAAATATCTGATTGTATCAGCTCTTGCTATTAAAGCAGAGATTTTGGTGTCACTGAGTGGAAGGGGAGTTGATAAAGGTTTTTGAAGAAAAAGACACAGACACACAATTCCTAGAGCCTAGGAAGGGGACAGAAGCTTATGGGCCACAAATCAACAGGCATGTATGCCCAGCTCCCTGTCAGTGTCCCAAGGAAGATAGCCAACCTCAAGAGAAAAAGCCTGTGATGCATGTGGAATATTGGGTGTTGCAGATCCTAGCAACAACTAGGACAAATTTTGTCCTAAAATGGGACCGAAGCAACAGACCCCCAGTTGAAAGGGACCACGATGACCTACACATTAGGTATCTTAACTGTAACTTGTGCAGATTGAGGGGCAGGGATTGAAAGGGCCTCTCCAGTGCCTTGGCATTAAGTCAGGTTCCTGGACCTTTCCAGAACTATTGAGCATTAGTCTTTTGAATAATACACATAATAAAGTTTTAGATTTACGTAGAATAAAATATATATATATATATATATTCATTTTCATATACATTAATGTACATATATGTGTGTGTTTGTGGGTATGTACATATATATAATTTCTGGTTTACTGGTTTTAGAACTGAAGAAAATTGCTTTGCTAGCCAGTGAGTAAGGAAATTATCTTGAGTTAGTTATTTACTGCTCTAAATTCTGTTTCTTATAGCTCATACTGATCCTCTTCTGTCTATCTTAGGGCATTATTGTTTAATTATGTCTGGGTAAGGATCATTTACTTCCTCTATTTTATAATGCCTTAATGCAATTTTCAGAAAATTCTTACTATTTACATCCACAAATGTTCCTATTTCACTTTAATTCTTAACTATAGTTAAGAATTAACTTTTAGACCAACTTGATTTTTAAAATATTCACTGTGAAGGGAGGGTGCCTGAATTGGCTTGTTATCAGTGGGTAAATTTCATGAGTATGGTTGTCACCCTGCTTTACCTATAACTTGAATAGAGGGGTCAAAATTTACTCACTTTCTTGTCTGAAGCGTGCAAAGAACACTGATTTTTTAATTCACTATTCGTTGGCAGCCGTCCGTCTCGAGAGACGATGGTGTAGCTTCTTCAGAGTCTATCTGCACCGCCGAGAATGGCTGTGCAGTCCGACTCGGGAGTGACATGGTATCTGTCTCCTCCCGTGTTGAATCGACATCTTCACTATTACTAATAAAATTTTTACCCTGCCTTTGGGTTGGCCATTTAGTTCACCTTGGGGAAAAACTAACCTTAACTTTGCCAGATTATGATATTATTGGCCCTTTCAGTTTAAGTATGTTTTGTGGTACTTGGTCTTTTGATCTCTTTACAGTCTACCACAATGGACTTCTCTCAACTAGGTAACCTGGGTAAAAGAACTGTCAAAGAGAAATTGCACCAGACATGTAGTAAAAATGGCTAGGAAGAATTTCTTCAAGAGTCTTGCAGTAGGGGAGAAAAATTGAATTAAAATGTCCTTAAACAAAAAGTGGAAGGATTTTTTAACTCTGGGACAAGTTAATGAGAAGGCACTCAAGGACATTAGAGGAATGTTAGTCAATTTAATTAGGCAATCTGATTCATTTAAATAAAATGATGCCAAGATATCTGCAGAGAAAAAGAGCAAAATAAAATAAGATTATTTTTTTTTGCATTAAGGAGAGAGAAAACCATTTTATATTAAACATTTTAATGTTTCTTATCTTTTATATCTGTTCTTTAGAACAGATTTAACCCATTGCATTTGAATTGATATATTCTGAAAACACCAGACTTTTTCAGGTGCCATTTTTTATCTAATTTTCCTGGGGAAACACATATATAGGAGTTGAAAACAGGTGCATATATAAAACAAAGGAAAAATTCATTGGAAATGCAAAACGTTTTACAAATTTTGGCATGAGTTTCTATGTAACACTTAAAAGAATGTCAATAAAAATTCAAGAGACATTTTTTGAGTATTATATAGTGTTATCTTAATATTTACCATGCTCAATTTTTAATTATTTAAGAATTGAAAAAATTGATATTAAAAATATTTTAATATTCATATTTTTCAACTTTTATTTCAATTATGCATTTCTTTCAAATAAATATGAGTGCCTACCAGATGACAAGAGTTTTTCTAGGTATTAGTATATAAGGGAGGCAAGGTACCGCCTCCTTTGAGACAAAAAATAGTAAAGTAGAATATATGAAAAAAATAAACTTTTCAATAGAAGGAATATAAAGCCTACTTTAGAACTGGTGTTTGAATAGGCCCTGCTAAGGACATACCACTTAAGCTAAGAACTGTAGATGATAAGTAATCAAGGGGAAATGTATGAAATATGTGTTCTAAGTAGACAAACTAATGCAAACAAACTCAGGAGAAAATGGCTTGGAGTGTTAGACAAATAGAGTGGAGGCTGAGTCAGGGAACTGAGACAAGAAATGTTAGAAGATAAATTCAGCTTGGTTGATTTATTATTACTATTTGCTATGGTGTTGAGAGCTTAGCTAAACTACTCCAGAATATTGCTACCCTGACATCATTTTGTGTGGCCAAGTAGTTTGCAGGGTCATTCAACTGACATTCAGTCCTCCCTTGAGCACATGCCCTATACAACATTGTGCAGTCACAAATAAATGTTCAGTTCCTGTTACGGCTTTTAACTATTTTTGTGATACGCACTCTGAAAAGCTGCCAGGACCATTTCCTAATATAGATCAGGACCTTCCAACTGAAGTTTAACAATCTCCCCCCACAAACTCAAAGTACCAGCTCTCTCTACCTGTATTTTGCCCTAAGTCCTTAGGTGGATCATCATAGCATTCTGTGTACCTCCTCTAGGACCTGTGGGTAACTTTAGTGGCCTTTTGTTGAACTGTGGTTTACAATTAGCACCCTGGGGGCTCTACTTAACACATATTAATTTAACTAAGTTACAACCTTGGCAGTTGGGGAGTCTAAGGAATGCCACTGGGACAATGGGATCTAGTAAGCCAGGGAATTTCAGCCTTAAAGACATAGTTATGAAATGTTACCAGCCCTTAAAAAGATGGTGGGACTTCATCGGGTAAACAGTGAGAGACAGGACAGGGGGCACAATGCTACATGTATTTCTCCCTGCCCCCTTTGATGACCTTTCCATTTCTTGTCAAGGCCAGTTATTGTGTTAGGAAAGCTTGAATCCCCAAGGGTAAGTGTAAAAAGTTGCTGTGAAGAAAAGGCTTGTAATGTACTTAATCTTTATATTGAAACCCTAATCCCAGTGTATGGGATTTGGAGGTGCAGCCCTTCGGAGGTGATTAGATCCTAAGAGTGAAGCCCTCATGAACAGAAGAGGCCAGAAAGCTAGTTAGCATTCTTTATGCCATGTGCAGCTACAAGAAAGCAACAAGTTTCTGTAACTTGTAAGAGGACTTCTACTAGAACCCATCTCTTCAGAAGCCTTGATCTCGGACTTCTAGCTTCCAGAGCTATGAGAAATACATGTTTGATGTTTAAACCACCAAGTCTATGGGGACTTGTTATAGCAGCCTGAACTGACTAAAACAAAGCTTTTAAAGTAATTTATATGTGTTGTTAAAAATTACATTGTAGTGAGGCTAATAAATGTGTTTTAGCAATAAAAATCTAGTCATATTGACTCAGGCAGGCTGGTTATATTTTTTCTTAGTTGTCCAATGTTCCTGAAGTGCTGTGGGTCCTAAAAAGGAAGCTCTGTCCTGGCTGGGTGTCTCAGTTGGCAGGAGCATCATTTCATACACCAATGAAATGTGGTTCGATCCCTGGTCGGGGCACATATGGGAAGCAACTGATCAATGTTTCTGTCTCACATCAATGTTTCTCTCCCTTCCTCTCTCTCTCTAATATCAATAAACATATCCTTAGGTGAGGATTCAAAACAAGAAAGAAAGAAAACACTACTACCACTACATGGCACAATTGTACTTAAAAGAATGCGTCAATCAATAAGTAATAATTAGGTATCTACTATATACAAGACATTCTATTAAAAGTAAAATAGAATGTCACAGTGCCTATTTTCAGGAAATTTTCTTCTAAATGGGGAGAAGTGATACAATCCAACAGAAAATATAACTTACAATATGAATCAATATATCATTATAATTATCATCTACTTTATAATAATAGCAAAAATAAGTTTATTGAGCACTTACCATGTTCAGATATGGTTCTCAGTCTTTCTAGGCACAGAGCTTGTAATTCCACATAATACATTGCTGTTATTATACCCATTTTACCAATGAGGAAACAGAGATCAGAAGACCAAGGAAACTGCAGAACCCACAAAAATAAGTGGAATAGGAACTCAAAGAGGAAAGAACGCTTGCAGCCTGGGAAGAGGTAGAAGAAGTTGTGATCTGGGGCTCAAAGTGCAGCTGGGTTTCTGAAAGGGGTACTGAGGAGACAGAAGAGATGAAGAGGAAGCATGCATTCCAGGCTAAAGGAGTAGCTGGAGAAAAGTTTTAGAGATAAGAATTCTCAAGGTAATTTCAGGGTTATTGAGTATACCTTAACAGCTAGAGAGGAAGGATCTTGGAGGGCAGTATGCTGAGAGACACTGAGTTCATCTTTGCAATTTATTTGATGGGGCCATGTTGGAGAGTTAAATAGTTAGGAAATTATTATACTGTTGAGAGATGGGGTGATGAGGACAGAATAGTCTGGAGCTACTGGGTCTGGAAATGAGGCAGCAGATGTGAGGGAGCTTTGCAGGGAATAATCAATAGACTTTCAAAACTAATTATATGTGAGAGCCATGCTGTGTCTGGTTGTGGAGGATTCAATTACTTGAGGAGTGGCCACAGGATGGAGGTCTCCATTAACTAGCATGGAATCACTGCCTGGCCGTTTAGTAAGAGGGATTAAAGATGAAACATAGGAATGGATTCCACAGAGGCCTAGAAAATAAGGCCCTTTAGTAGCCATAAATAAAAAATAATAAAAATAAGATTTTAAACAAATACAAATCTCTCATTTCTATCTCTAAAGTTTATCTCCTGAAGTAAATCAAGAACTTGTATGTGAGTAGAAATATATTTGTACTTGGACTAGTGAAAATAAAACATTTTATACACACACACACTCACACATACACACATAGACCTGGCAGTTTCTATATAAGAGTTTATCCTAAATAAAAAAAGCATCAGTGATAACCACAACTCTGTGTGTGTATACACATACATTTAATGCATGTCCTTTGCAGTGTTCCTCTAATGTAAAAATAAGATACAACAAGAGTGACTCAATTACCAATAACAGAAAGTTGGTTGGATTACTTACACATATTATCATATAATAATTAAAATAATGTTTTCAAAAATATTTAATGGTACATATCTATATTATTCAATGGGAAAGGAAAAGTGTATTAAGCATTACATAAAGTATGATCCACTTTTAAAACTTATATTTTAAACATGCATATATACTTATACATGAGCATATACATACAAGTAGCATATATTAATAAGACTTCAAGGCTATCTATAAACCAAATCATTTAAATGAATTATCTCTGGATTAATGGATTCTGAACAAGTTGTAAATTTTCCTTTCTTTTTGAATTTTCTAAATTTTATACCATATGAAATCACTGAAATAAAGCATATTAAAAATGAACTATTATGTCTCAATGGGAAAATACTTCTATACTTCATTTTAAAGAGTTGCTTACAAATAATACTGGAGCCAGACATTTTAACATGGTGGATGTCTCCCACAGGAGTTCACACACTTGTGGCCTGGTAAATTTTAACTGTAGGTACAGTTACTCTTTCACTACCTTGAGTTTCTGAAGTGATGTCAGGAGCACACCTATGTAATCATGCTGTGCAAGTTAGCCTTGGTTTTAAATATCCACCACTGGACTATTTCATTTGAATTTATCTAAACAGAAGCTTTTCTTGACATTTGTGGTAGTAAAGTAAAAATATTCTAAGCACCTGCTACATACTTAGTTCAAGGATAAAATTAGCTCAACACACAGTAACTGTGTATGGACTCCCTTTTTTTTTTTTTTTTTATTATACAGGTTGGTGCATAGAAGGCTAGGAAGCCTATAGTTAAATTATTCTGTTCTATGGCTTTCAATTCTAGACTGAATGAGAGGCTAGAAATAGAGTTATGATAAATAATTCCCATTAATCTAATATTAAATTTCAACCTTACTCTAAGGGTTATTAGCCATCATGATACTGTATCTGGGTTCCATTCCCAAGAGCTACCATTTTTTGCACAATCACTGTGTTAGGTACTACACACACACGCACACACACACACACACACACACAGCCATTAAATCCTCCCCATATTTATTGTAGGCAAATACAGTTACCCTATTTTTATAAAAGAATGATAGCTCAAAACTGATTTTACAAAAACGTGCTCAAAGTCACACTGCTACTAGGTGAAAAGAGAGGGGCTCTGGTTGTGTTCATGACTATCCCTCTCCAAAGCCTTTTTTCTCTTTTCCAGACTTTTTCCTAACTCGTCTGCACACTCTCCTCCAAGCATCCTTCACTACATCTTTTTCCTGTCCTCACTTATAGGCATCCTTTGAGCTTATTTATTTTCTAAGCTCCTTGTTGAACTGAACCATTGGAATTACATTGATGTACATTTGTGAGGTTAATAGCTATAAGTCATGCTGTTGCTCTAGCTCCTGCACTTAACTTCTCCTCTAACCATTTAAGTATTTTTAAGTCAAATGTTTTGGTAAACCATTGTTAAGGTGGTCCTAATGATCCCTCCCTCCTGGCATTCACACATTTGTGTAATCCCCTCAAGTGTGGGTGTGACCTTGTGAAGCATAGTCATGGCAATGGAAACTATATATAATGTTTTATTAAAGAACTCTTCCAGGAACTATCACTAGTATGTTATTTCTAGGTACCATGCTTTCCCACCACATCAATTATTTATGTTGGAGTTTCTGGGTGGTGCCACAGAGGGTTTTAAGGGTTTGGAAACCTCTCTCTTGGCTCTCTACTACCAGGCAGAACCTCACAGTGGATAGTTTGGTAGCTATTTCCACACCCTGAGCACATCTCCCATATGATAATGCCTGGAGAAAGGAGGCTGTGCATAAGGACCCATCACTCAACCTGTTGTCCCTTAGTGTCCCTAAGAACACAAAGGGACAATAGGTTGTCATAGGAAACTATAACTGATATAAAACTAAGGGGCCACTGTCAATATCTTTCTAATATTGTTTTCTGCAGGAATAATTAAACAATAGAGGAGGATATAAGAATTTTTTTCCAATTTAAGGAGCTTTATGTAAATAACCAAGTGAGAAATGCCATGGCTGGATCATTTTTTTAAAGATTTTTATTTATTTATTGCTTTTTTTAGACAAAGGGCAAAGGAGGGAGAGAAAATCGATGGGGAGAAACATCAATCAGTTGCCTCTAGTATGCACTCTGACTAGGGACCAAACCTGCAACCCAGGTATGTGCCCTGACTGGGAATTGAAGTAGTGACCTTTTGCTATAAAGGGAAGATGCCCAACCAACTGATCTACACAGGTCAGGGTGGAAATGATAATTCTAAGGAAGTGATGACAATCAAACTTTCCAACTGGGTTTAACCAGAGAGGTCATTGGGCTGCACACAAGAGATGTGGCATTATATAAAGACCAATAGGTCATTGTGCTAAGTGTGCTATATTTACACTTTGTGGTGAGATTCCTTATACAATTGTCCTGCTATAGACATTATTAAAAGGAAAATAAAAGTACTTAAGAAAAGTAATAGTTTCTTGGATCCCTTTCTTTCTGCAGTGTATACATGGTAATATATTTTACCTAAAATGACAGGATTTATTGAGGTGGATAAAAACTTCTCTTTCCATGCCAAAAGTAAAAAATAAAGAATTGACAAATAGAGAAAGAAAGAGCCTGAACATACAACAGGGCATTGTAGACAACATGTGTTGAGTGCAGAGAAAGTAGGGAGTCCAACATCCTGGAATGGGAGAAGGCAGCAGTGGAAGCATCCTTGTGTATACCTCACAGTACAGGAGGTGTACAGAGAATGAGAGAGACAAAGAACAATGAGAAATCAGGTAAACATATTTATGAGGCTCTGTGACAAAGGTGATACACTCGAGAATGATTAAAATGTCATGTTGGAACGCTTATGGAGGGAGTTGGCAGTCCCTTTTGAAATGAAAATGAAGGCCCTCTTAGAAAATGGTCATGGTATCAACAAGGTCTAACCAACTTCAGAGGATAAAAAACCAAGACCAAGAGGACAGATAAAAAATAGAATAAAACAGGAATGCACCTCTTAGTATTGCAAATTATTATCAACCCTCAAGAGAGATAGAATAATTGTAAAACCCCAATAAATAATGTATTCTTTTCTCATAGATATCTGTGACTGCTTGTGTGTCTGTAATTTAATGATTTATTCAATTTGGTCATAAAAACATAATAAGAAGAATTTCTTTTTTCAGTTATTTTCAGAAAATGATTATAGTGTCTAGTAACCATGGTATCCCAGCACCTTGCCCAAACTTGGACTATAGTAGGCAATAAATATTTCTGAATTACTGAGTTGATGAGTGAATAACCACATTTTGTCCCAAATTTACCATGGGGCAGAAATATCGTAAGAGAACTTCTTGAGTACAACTGGATCCTAATGAATATCTCTTGTCTTCACAACAGTGTCAAAGTAGGACAAAAACCATCCCCGATTATGTCTACCTCAATTTCTACCAACGTGGTAGAAAGTAAGTCTCTGACAGATAAGAACCAAGGAGTGCAAAGTTTTTTTTTTTGAAGGGTTTGCTGCTGAAAAGAGAATTAGGGCACTGATTTAAAATGATAATAATTTTGAGATAAATTTTGAAAATGTATAATTCAGTATTGACCCGTCTACCTGATACAATGTAAGACATTGCAACTTGTTAAAATGCTATTTGCAATCTTCTTTTAATACATACTAAAAAATAAATGATTTAAAAATAATTAAACATCTTAATAGATGTGCAGACCTAAAAGAAATTTTAGAAACATAATTTCCCCTTTGATGGTCATGAGGTAAATTTTCCATGTTGAACAGGAAAATAACTATTTCTGTTACCTGTAGCATCTATTTTCAAATTACCACTAACACACTCTCTAAAAGATAGATAAATGAATAACTAGTAGATAGGGATCAAATAGACATGTTCCACACATGGTTTGTATTAAACTAATCTTAGTTTCACATCGATCATTTTGTCTATTCTAATATAGTTTTCTGAAACCCTTTACTTTTTTAAAAAAATATATGCCCAAAATACTTTCCTTAATATTAATAGGAACAAAAATTTTAATTGAATATTCTGTAAGTTCCCTTAACACACTAGAGTCTTTGGCTCTACACTTTTGTTCTTTATACTTAAGCCAGCTGTATAATGTTTCATTTTTGTACATACAACTACTTTTACCTCAGTATTCTGCCAAATTCCACTGACTTTTTTTCATGCTGCATGCTCTATGTTTTTCTTCTCAAGAGTTTTCAAATTTAACAAATTCACAGATGCTTCCTCTGTCTCGGCTCATTTATGAAGTTTTTACAACAGTAGATATGTCTACTGACCCACTGAACACTTTTCACCTTGCAGCTCTAGTCAGTTCTCGGTGTTTTAATCACCTCTTCTTCCACTCAGAAACTTGTCTTAGTGTAATCGTTGCATTACTTGATGTTTGAAAACTGCTCTTAACTATGAGAGCATAGGGGTTAATAGGACTTAGATTATTGTTTATACAGACTCTTATGACCTCAATATACCCGTTCGTTTTTTATTAAATAAGATATTTTAACTCCCCTATTTAAGGAGAGATCAATATAATTTTGTTTTATTATGAGTGATACTTGGCAGGACGCCTCACTGATTCTAGACAAATTTAGACACATCCTTGATAATGCTGGAACCTAATATCTTAGCAGTGAATTTTTAATTTTTTGGACCACGGTAACTACATTTCCAGACAATTGAGCTATTATTGAGATAAAAGAAATGTTATATTTTCCATTGGTAAATTTTATATGTCCCCAAATATACTAAGCATTTACATTTTAAGGATATTAGAGTAAAATTGTTAGCTGTTGTCATGAAAATATAAAAGAATATTCCTCAATCTTATAAATAGCTCAAGTTTAACATGATGATCTACTATTTTGTTTCAATTTTTCTACTTCCCTAACCTTTCACATCTTTTTATTGGTATGATGCTTAAGGACATTGTGAGATAATGCCTGTAGAATTGAAATATTAGCATTTTCAATGTTGCCATATTTTAAAGTTTTTAATCTTGGGATCATGAGTCACGTGGTAAATTCCATTTCAGTTATTTATGATGATAACATTTCTTTATATTGAAAATTTGCATGTGTGCATGAACAATGTTTTCTGATCTGTGGTAAAATTAACACTTCTATTAAATCTATTGAAAAGCTATAATTCAGCACAGTTAATTCCACTCAGGAGTAACTATTGCTAAATAAGTTGAGAGAGAAAATTAGCCACAACATTTCCTGAGAAAATTTTATGTTTGGTTAAAAATGACAGTAGCCTAAGATCAACAATTTTCCCACCTTTAGTGAAAATTTGTTTCATTTATTGTTTCATGGACTTATATTACAATGGTCTGTCTATTTATATATAGCTGGTGTTGTATTTAATAATGACTATCTAGAACAGCCATTTTTCTAAAGATTTTGATTCTTTTTTATATCTAATTGTGAAGTTATTTTGGGATTTCATGAAACTTAATAAAAGGTCAACTAATGTTATAGTTTTTTTTCTTTTTTTTTTGTATTTTAGCATTCAGAAATTACACCTAGAATATCAATCAGGACTGAAATCTCAGCATTCTGAAAGAGAGAAGACTGATAAATTTATAATTAGAGCTCTAAGAGAAATTATTAGAATTAATGGAAACATGGTTTAGTCTAAAATTTTCAAAGTGAAATTTTGTATGCATTTTTATTTGATTGAGATATAAGAATATTTAATTGATTTTTTAAAGAAATTTAAAATGTTGTCAACCACTTGGTTAATTCTGTTTGCCTTTTAGTCTATTGGAATCTGTATTTCAATAACTTGTAGATATATATTTTCAATGTTTTATTATTGCAGAGTGAAATCCTATTTGCCATACCATAGATAATGAACTTTCTTTAGTCTAAGCATAGTATTATGTTACTTTTTTTTCTTAGATTAATTTAGAAATGGCTTCCTCCCTTTCTAGTGGTCACTAGATTTTCATACACTACATTATTTTGTTGCTTTTAAAGTAATATATTTAAAATATGCAGAGTCTACTAGAACATTGGACAATTTCTCTAAAGTTATTCTCTTTGGGAATTTTACTTTTTGTACATATTCTTTTAACAGATATCAGACTGAAATTCAATCTAGAACATATGGATGGATAAGACCGAGGAAATATAGCTAATGGAGCAGGGGGAAGGGTAGGGTCCTGGCCAAATGAAATAATGAACTTGTTTTATTTTAAACTCATGGATGACTTATATAAAATACTGTACAGGTAAAAGTAAAAATATATTTAAAGCATAATCAAATAATTAAAGCATAATATGTTGTCACACTTGGAAACATGGAAAATTAATTAGACTACATTTGCTCTAAAAATACTCAAAATAGAAAATACAAAAAATGATCGACACTGTCATGAGACTGAGTAAGAATGATGGTTTTATATTGTATAATTTATTGAAAGTGAGACTCTGAGGAAAATATAGAGGCTAGTTTAAGAAGCAACCAAGTAATAATTGAGTGTTCATCTGTAAACTGATGAGAACATTATTAGAATATCTGGAAAATGATAGTAAGAGATAGATTAAGAAATACTAAATGATGAAAATATTATTTAGTTTAGAATTAGAAATATTAGATATATACTAATTATAAGAATATGGAAAAATTGACTCTGTAACCACAGCATTTTATTATGATAGTACAAAGCCCATATATCTCTAAGTGGGATGATTTAATAACATATACTATTATTTAAGTGTAGTTTTTGCATATTCTTAAAGTTATTCTAATTTATATATTTAACAATAATTAATTACATCAGACTGTGAATTGCTTTGGGAAGCAATTTACAGTTTGTAGCATCTAAAAAATCTAGATATCACCTGGTATATAATAATCTATATATAATATTAATATTATATATTATATGTTATATATGAGGTCTGTCCATAAAGTATCCAGCCACATCATGTGAAAAATAGAGACATGTATTGAAGAAGATACAACATATAAGACACATTGTACATAGGAAAATCATGTCTCAGTCTCCTTCAAAGTAAGTACCTTGGGAGTTTCCCCAGAGTCTCTTCCACTATTCAAAACACTGAAAATTCCTTTGTTAGAATCATGGCCAGCTGCCTTGTCATGTTTTCCTGAATCTCCCAATGGTCTGAAATCACTTCCCTTTCACAGGTGATTTTAGTTTTGGGAAAAGCCAGAAGTCTCAGGTCACCCAAACTTGTTCATTGGTAGCAGTTTGAATCAAGGCATTTGCACCTGTAGTACGATGTTCCTTCTACTCTGGTAGTAGAAGTCACAGGTGATAAATTTTTTCATGACATATTTCATGCCAAGATCCTGTGTCAAAATCTCAGACACAGTTTTTGGAATCCTCAGATCAGCTTCTAGTTCTTGCACTGTCAGTCACCAATCTTTGTTTGTTGCAGCTCATACACATTCAACATTCTCAGGTGTCCTGCTTGTTGCAGGCCTTCCAGAACATGGACCACTTTCAACAGGTTCTCAACCATCTTTGAAACATTTGTGCCACACTTTTATTTGCACTGCACTCATTGCATCATTCCCGAAAGCCTTCTGAATCATCTGACTATTCTCTGCAGAAGAATGTTCAAGCTTAACGCAAAACTTAAAAAAAAAAAAAGATTTTTATCTATTTATTTTTAGAGAGAGGGGAAGAGAGGGAGAAAGAGAGGGAGAGAAACATTAACGTATGGTTGCCTCTTGTGTGCACCCAGCTGGAGACCTGGCCTGCAGCCCAGGCATGTGCCCTGACTGGGAATCGAACAGGTGACCCTTTGGTTCAGAGGCCTGTGCTCAATCCACTGAGCCACACCAGCCAAGGCTTAACACATAATTTGATGAAGATTCATTCCTCTACTCAGTCAGTCATTTTGAATGTGATGGCCACACAGTACACATGTTCACTCAGTGGTGTCTATTGCCCCCACTGACTAAGTAGCATGAAGTCGTCATTGTTCATGCATGTGCATTCTAGTATACTCTTCTTGGCTGCCAGGTTACATGGATGTTCTGCAAAGCATTCTCATTATAATGGGTGAGCTTTTTCCAAACAGATCTCATATTCATAAGACTATAAGTATTATTATTGCTGATGTTTATTTTCAAAGACTCTTAAAATTTCTATAACTTTTATATAGCTGTAAATGTGAATTCAACCATTCTTACTAATGAAAACTTCAAAATCAATTCCTTCAGTTAAAATTCAGAGGATGTAAAAAAAGGAATAAATATTCTGGTTTTACATAACACATATATAGAATGTCTATATATGATTTATACAGATTTTTCCCCAGTTGGGGACCACTCTCCTGAGAAGTTTTAAGGGGAAGTCTTTTTCAGGGAGAAAAGATATTCCATGATTCCAGATGTTTCTGAGACAGTTTTATTCTGATCTTATTCCTGGAGTTATGAGTTAGGACTAATTTGACCTCTCTCACCCACAAGGATTCCTATGCCTCTTGGCAGAATTCTTAGTGGTAGATGAGAATGGCTTGTTCCCGTTTCACAGAACACTAAGTGGATAAGCTCTTTCCCTCTAATTTCATGGGCAGTGAGTCCTTTAAAATGTCCATATAGTTGGGTTTTGTTGGGAATAAATAAATTTCAGAATTTAGAATCTGACACTTGTCAAGGCCTCCTGTGCTCTTACCCAGAGATAGACTCCTCTTGAATGACACAGCTCTTTCCCCCAGCCACAGAAGGCGCCACTGAAACTGGAACAGCTTTAGAATACAACCATTGGATTTCTATGTTCAGATTAATGACAGTATAAATCAACAATGCTTTTTAACCTTTGTACTGTCTTCAATCATTGGTGGAAATTATACAGTATGTGTTAGAATGCCTCTGTCTCAGTTTTAGGGCCTATGGACTCCAGCATGAAAGCATGAAGTGGAACAGTTAGAACCATTATGCCTTTTAAAAGTATTAAATATTACAAAGACTTTAGTTTTATGTTTCATTTTTCTCTGAAAATTTACTTTCAATACGATTATAAAAAGTCTAATTAAGGCTTAACTGATATTTATTACAACAAAATAGTAAACTTCTCTACTTTTAAAAATGTTTCTAGCTACAGATGAAATTAAAACACTTGTACATTTAAAACTCTATTGAATTTTAAAAAGATTTACCTCAACTTGTTAGAAATGGACTTCATTGCCTAAAATGAAATGGAACCTATGATATATTTATAACAGTTCTACAGGCCACCATACTTCAATCTCACCACCTCAGTTTTCCAGTGTGTATGGTTGTGTGGTGGCCTGGGGATATTAAAAGGTCCCCAGAGCTAGGCCTGAACTGAAATTACTTCCAAATATATCAAAGTTATTAATGGCCAACAAGGAAAGTGTCTCCATTAGAATCATCAGTCAGCTTTGTTAGAAGACTTGGGAAGGACTGGGCTAAATGAAAGGGTTAACAAGTGGGTTTCAAACCAGCTGTGAATCCCAATAACACAGGAGGGGCGTGGGGAGGGAGAGGGGAAAAAACTCAGTCCTTTAATACCAAATAGAAACTGACAAGAGGGATTAGAAGAAGTGGTTATTAGATGTAGCAAATAAAAATAGAGGACATGTAGTTAATTTGAATTACAGATAAATAATGAATGCAAAATTTGGGACATGCTTATACTAGAAAATTATCTGACATCAGTTGGGAAATTCAAAGGTAACTGGGACTCCTATATTTTATTTGGTAAACCCTAGTGAGGGAAAGGGACTAAAGAAAAACAAAAACAAAAACAGCTTCCGTCTACTTTCAGGGAACTGACCATACCTAAACACTAGACTATGCAGCTTCCCTGTAGAACATGAATAATTTCACAGGACACCAACATGAGATAAGGTTGGCCATCATAGCATGAAATAAGAACATTTTGCCTGAGCACAAACCAACCTGAAAAGAACAACTCCAGATGTGCTAACTCCAAGTTTCTTTTTCCTCTACATTGTAAGAAGTACTGTTGCATAGTACCTGGTAAAAGGCCTCATTTCTTTTTGCATCTCTAAGAACTCTGACTCCTTTTTACTCAATAATCTTGGACTGAGGGTTTTTGTATTGCCTAGTGATTTTAATGTATATTTTCTTCCAGGTTTTTGCATGGTGTTGCGAAAGTTTTCTATGTTACTAAATGACTGAATTGAACTGTAGACTTGTTTAAATTTTTTTCTGAAAACATATATTACATAACAATTAGTCATACTCTACTTCCATTAGCTTTTTTTTTTTGTCGTCTTGGCATAAGATTAGTTGTTCCTCAAAACCCATTCTCAAACTCCTGCCATTTGAGACAACATGGATGGAACTAGAGAGAATTATGTTTAGTGAAATAAGCTAGGCAATGAAAGACAAATAGAATATGACATCACATAGTACAGGAAACTGATGAATGATACAAAAAAATGAGCAAAATTGTACCAGAAGCATGAAAACAAGGAACAGACTGATAGTGACAAGGGGGGAGGGGGGGAGGGAGAGAAGGGAGTTAAGTAGGGGAAGGATCTAGTCAAGGAACATGTATAAATGACCCGCGGACATGAACAATGGGGTGGGAGTTGACTGTGGGAAAAGGGGAGCAATGGAGGAAAAAATGGGACAACTGTAATAGAAAAACAATAAATCAAAATTTGAAAAAAATTCTCTCCATTTTCTGGAGTGAGCATGTTTCAGATGGGCTCATAGAAGGGGGTCCATCTGAATGTGTTTTTTATGGGTTGCAACTGAGATGTGGCTGAGATCTGCTTAGACCTTCAGATGAAGACAACACTAGAAAAGGGCAGAGCTTCAAGGTGAGACAAGCCTGTGTTTTAAGTGGGCATGGGGAACAGAGCCACCCACTGAAATACACCTGGCTAAAGTGTCACAGGATAAATAAATTAAATCCTATCTAATTTATATCATGGAATTATGGGCATGATATAAACTAAGAGTACAGTAGTTTAACATATACACTAATATATATCATTTTATATTGAGGCTTTATTAGTTATACTTGTTTTTTTCTTGGGCTTTTGATACTATTTTCTGAAGTTCTTATTGTAATCTGCCCAGATAAGAATTACCAGCACAATTATATTGTATAATTGTTGAAGAAGATGGAATCTGAAACCAGATGTCTTGGATTACAATTCAGACTCTATATTTATAAGACGATTGAGCTGAACAAGTTATTTTATTTCTGAATGCCTGTTTCCCACTTATAAAATGGTGCTATTAATGATAATAATACCTGTCTAATAGAATTGTTTAAAAGGTTTAATGATGCAATGTATACAGCAAACAGCACATTTTCTGGAACATAGTAAATCCTCAATAAGTGCAATAAATATGATGATTATCACCAATATTCTCAAGGAGCAGTATTTGTTATTACTATTAATAAAACAATAATTTACAAGCATTGCCTGCTTGTATTATGCCAGATACTTTTGCAAGTGCCTTGCAAAGATGTTATATTTTTATCCATTCAACAGATATTTATTGAGTTCCTAATTTGTGCACACTCTGTTCTTAGCGCTATATAAAACTGGAAAAAAGAGACAGACAAAAACCCCAGCATACAGTAACATTTTTAGTCTACTGGACTAAATAAAATATTAACAAATAGTTGAACATTTAATGTGTTAATGAAATGGCGAACAATAAAGCCAGATAGATGAAAGGCTTATTGGAATTCTTTTTGTGTAGGGTGGTTAAGAGACACTGTCTCTGATAAAGTGATATTTGCAGAAAGACCAGAAGGAAACGAGGAGTAAACATAGCAACACTGGGGAGAACAGCTCCTGGCCAAGAGGGCAGAATGTTCAAATCCTTGAAAGAGAAGCAGTCTCAGCATGTTCGTGGAGCACCCAGGAAGCCAGTCGTGGCTGGAGTTGGGGGTGAGGAAGCAAGGAAGGGTTCTGCCTAGAATCTCAGAGGATGCGCGGTGCTGTGGACACCTTGATTTCAGACCTTTAACCTCAACAATCATGAGACAAAAATTGCTGTTTTCCTCTGCCACTCCATCTGTGGCCCTTCATTACAGCTACCCCAGGTAACTAGTATACACCACTTTCTGGTCTGTGTGCTCAGTTCTGGCCATTCCAGGGAAATACAAGAAGTAAACTCACTACTCCACTACTTGGAGAGTAACTTTCTTATAACTGAAATCAGATTTCTTCCCTTAAACAAAGGTGTAGACAATAAAACACGTTTTAAGCAACATGATAAACTACTATTTTTCATGATAGCTGCCACCTATTGAGTGTTTAATGGATGCTGCATACCATGCGACATTCACTAACTTGTATGGCTGTAACACCAACTAGGTTAAGGAACATTTATATCGTTCCATTTTTACATATAAGAGGTTAAGTGACTTGTCTTATGAGTTTTGGTGGCAAACTTTGAACCCAGGTAATCTGCTGTGCATAGCCTATTGTCTTTGCCTCATTCTGGCTCAAAACCACTATTGAGCAGACTACACTTCTTAGCATACAACAAGGTTCCTTTCGCTATTAGTTTCAAACTTCCAGTACTTGCTTCCCCAAACCCTCTGTGTTTGTTTGCTACCTGTCTTTAATTTGTTGCCTGTAGTTTGCTTTCAGTTCTAGGAGCTATTTCAGTCGTATCAGTCTATTTAATATTGAATTAGCATTCTAGTAGTCTTTCTGCCAGTACTAAATTGGCTCATTTTCTCTTCAACTGTTCAGTACACTGAACATGCACAACAGCCTGTGTGATGTGCTAAATTGAGTCACTTGTGCTATTATTTATGTTTTTTCTAAGCTGTTAGTTACATGGCAAGCTATAATCTTGATTTACCATGATAGCATTAATTGACTGTATTTGACTGTGCAACTTAACTCTGCATAATTTGCCTATAAATTTTCAGAATTTTGTTGTGTTGTTTAGCTTGGGAGACTCATGACCGTTTTTGCAAGACTGCCCTATCAATGTTGTTCTCACTAATTGACTCTATGTGGTTTAGAGCTTAACCTCTCAGGAAGGTTTACAGTTTTCTGCCAAAACAAAATTCCCCTTTATCCCTTCTTAGCAATGTTTACCTCTCCTGTTGCTTTCTAAATAACAAGGCCATGAGATCATTGGTCTCTACCTGTGGCCAGATAAATTCACTGTTCAGTCACAAACAGGAATTCCCATGAAAATCTAAAGCTAATAGAAAAGTTAGAGATCAGTAGGAAGTTACAATGGCTTTTCTATAGTCCTCTGCATCTGTTGGTTTTAAGAACTGGCATTGCCTTCCTTCATCTCCAAACCAGAGCTCTGCACCCAAGCTTTGCCTTGGAATCACCTGTGGAGCTTTAAGAATGGAGTGTGTGGCTAAGAGCTTTACACTCTGTTTTTTTGGGGGGATGGAGGTAGGTGGGTGGGGTGAATGCTAGCATATCTGTTTGTAAATTACACCACAGAAGAATCTAATGCTTAGCTCAATTGAGAAATTTGTCTCTCCATAGTCAGAGATAAAATGAGGAACAAGAGTTGAAAGAACAGTTTCAGGATTCTGGCCCATTCTTGAAAACTAGTGAATAGACCATATTTTGAGAGATTCCACAGCCGGGATGACTCACTTTGGATCTGTACACACCCTTGAGACACACACACTTTGTATTTAACTTCTTACAACTCAGTAAAATAGCTGGGGGAAGGGAAACCAGTAATGCTGAAGGCAAATGAGGAACCCTATAGTTTTATGATGTAGATGGTCTGCCTATTGAATTAATTGTGTACCACTTTCATTCACCTCTGGCCTCTGTGGACCCTCCAAAGACCTGATCATCATAGAGCAATTTCTCTAGTTTGTCCTAATCGAAGATGACAATAAACTGGGATTGTATTATCGTTTTCAGGATAAACTCCATATTATTTAAAATATTTAATATCCCCAATAATATTTCCCACAAGGACATTTCAGGTCAACTCAACTGTCTATTATTCTATCTTGCTTTGAGCAGAAAATAGAATAATCATTTTGTAGAGTAAAATGAACAAAATATAAGATTACATAATGTCACAATATTTTCAATTTAATGAAATATATCCTGTGTAGTTTTACCAAGCTGTTTATGTACTTAGCTTTGTTGTAAGTACATTGAACCCAGATATCTAAAATATAGAAGAGATGTACCAAGTTCATGAATTGAAGACTCAAAAAGGTAATGACATCAATCTCCCCCAATTTGATACGGGTATAATGCAATTTCTGCCCAGATAAGGCCATGTGTTTTGATACACAGAGAAAAGCTTATTCTAATATTTTTATTCTAATATTTATATTCTAATATTTATATGCAAGGGCATGGGACGTAGAAGAGTAAAATAGGTTGATAACGAAGAATAAAGTGGGAGGAATTGCTTTACCCAATTTTAACACTTAGTATATAGCAAGCCTATTTAAGACACTGCAGTATTACTGGAGGAATGGACAAATAGGTTTTTGCTTATTTAATTTTTATTTTGCAACCAAGGTAAGAATATCTTGCTTCTTTGAATAGCTTTGTTTTGGCATTTATGACCAGCATGATCTAGCAGTGTGCTCTGGGTATGTAAATGTTTAGGTGTTAGGACTAATTATATTATTTATCAGTTTTTTTTCTTTCAGCATTTAAAATATTCAAGTGATTATTTCAAAATGACAATACTTTGATATCTATCTTTAGTCATTGCTGAACTTGTTGTTCTCTGCCGATGTACATATAAGTGTAACAAATTATAGAAATGTGTATTTTGAAAATTTAATCTTAATGCCATTTTGAAATTGGCCATATTTTGTTTGAGATTATAATTAAAATGTAAAAAACCCCATTATATGAAGTTATGAGTTTGATTATACATCATTTTTTTGGTAAAATTTGCAAATATCTGTTTAATTTATAAAATCATAGATTGACAACGTTCTAAAGATTTTTCTCCCACCCTGTCTGCTCTAAAGATGGGAGATCACTTATCTTAGGTCAAAGTAATCTGTGAATTCAACCAAGTATGATCAACTCCCCATCCTATGCTTTTTTCCACTTAGTTTAACTTCTCACAGTTAAATTTTACATCAAAGAGCAGTTCTGGTCATGTTCTTTAAGCCACTGTTTTTGAAATTGTGATAAATGGTCACTTTGCAGGCCAATTGCTTGTAAAACTTGCTTAAATGCAGGATTTCCAGTACCAAACTCAGGCTTACTGAATCCAAATTTCTGGGGATGTGACAAAAGAAATCTGTGTTTTTGAAAGTTCTCCATATGATTTTTTTATCTGCCTTAAATTTTGGGTTGTAGTCCACAAAATGTTTTTGCTTCAAAGTGTGTATAAAAGATTTTCTTCTCTGTAGATTCTATATCACTTACTAGTGGAAATATGCATCCTAAAATCAGTTTGACAACTGCTATTGTTATTTTAGTGCCCATTGTTGGAACAGTGGTCATTTGCAACCCCTATGCACATTTATTTTGACAAAAATCATACTGTGAACATGAGTTGAATAAGACCGATTTTTCCTACAAATGCCCATTTACTTTGATGACATATTTGTATTCAAGTCTCTCTAGTCCAATCTATTATCCTAAAATAAGAAAAGATGAGAAGCAGAAAGCAGGTAAAGAACTGAGATTGTTTTGCTTGAAACAAAATCACCCACAAAGAGGGCACAGGCATCTACGTACCCTAGTTAAAAGGTATTGTTCCCTTCCTTTCTCACCACGCCTTTTCATTTTCCCCTATGATCTCCAGCAGCTTTGTGCATTATTGTTATCATATAGATACTTAAGGGAAGAAATACAATGCTTATGATTCTGTGGCTTTGGTGGCCGTCCCATACATTGTGCCTTGTATATATGTGTGCAAATACATTCTTAATTACACACTCAATACTGACTCCCGACTCTTAATCTTTAAGGAAAAAATATCAACAAATTGATGTAAGACTGTAGCAGCAGATTTATCATAGCTATACTCTGAAATATGATGGCTATATACACAGTCATTTTTATAGCTAGATTAAGTGATTTGTTTATTTAAAGATCACCATACCTTCCCTCCCACACACTGTGCCCTTGCCCCACCACATAGTCCTTCCACAATTGCTTCAGCTCTGGATCACTCTATCACTATTTTAACTTGTGTCTTTCAATATTTACTTGTCTCTTCGATGGTTTCAATGTTTCTCTCCCGATTGAATTATCCCAGCCTTCAAATATACCTTGGAAAAACAAGTTAAAAACCCTTCTTTGACAAAGTTCACATCTCCTAACATATAAAGACCTTTTGCTTTTCTTCATGAAATTTTCTCAAAAAAAAGCTGTTAAGAATGACTGTTTCACTTACTCAGTTTCCTTTCACTCTAAACTGTATTCCAATATAGTTTCTACTCAAACTGATACAAGAAAACTGCTCCTTCATCAGTTTTTAATGACTGATGGATTTAAATGACCCTGCATTTTAATTTCTAACCATGAACCTACTACTGAGATGTAAATATATGTAATTATCTGCCCATTTGATATTTTCACTAGAATGATTCTCAATGATAAAAATTATGCTAAAATTTACTAATTTTTGATGTCTTCTATCAGATTTTACTGCTTCTTTTTTGTGCTTTGCTTTTTCATATTTAAATATGTGGTACCTTTATCATGCAGAAGCTCAAAATAGATATTTTTCAATCATTTTTACCACTTCTCTCATTCTCTATTCTGTCTTGTCTGGCTCTCATTCTCTACAATAATTCATTACACACTTATGAGAATTTTATCGCCCCAGTATTTCAGGACTTGGTATAGTTGTTCACATTTCTGCTGGCTTCACTCTAGCTCAAGCCACTATCATTCTTGTCTGGACTACCACAGTAGACTCCTGTTTGGTTTCCCTGCTTTATTGTTGCCCTCGAGTATGTTATTATTCATACACTTCAAAATAGCATTTTACAACTAGACATTTAATCATATCATCACCCTGCTAAAAACAAAATTAATGTTATTCATTTTATTTTATTTTCAAGGAAGTAAATATGACCCTGTAATATCTAAGTTTGAAAACCATCCCAACTTCACCTCCAGACATTTTCTAACTCACTGTGCCAATAACTGTTCTTCTTACAGTTTCTTGAATTTACTGACTTTCTACACCAGCTGTTCACACATACTATGAATTATCTGGAATGTCATTTATCTGCCTACCTTTTCATCAAATCCAGATCTCAGTTTAAATTCCACTTCCTCAGACTCAGGCATTAATTCTCTTATTTAAACTTACAAAGCCATGCTTATTTAGTATAGATGGTTTTAAAAATTGTTTTCTTATTATTCATTTATATATTTATTCATTTATTTACTTTAAGTTTGCATGTCCTACTAAAGCATATATTTCATAGGGACATAGTTTGTCCTTATGTGTTTATTGTATTTTTTAAAACATTATATACCTAGCATTTGTCATAGAATCTGGAAATATATTTAATAATTATTTGTTGAATACATAGGTGGATTGAGTGGAAAGAACTGAGATAAATTTTACTTCTTTCAATATCTCAAAAATAGCATGATGATGCATGTATGACATGTGTTGCATGACATAAAGCCAAAATATATGCAACATTTAAGAATTCTGAATTTGTTGTAGCAAATTAATGTAACATCATTATAAACTGCTTGGAGCTATCCATTTACAAAATAATGCTACAAATACGAAAAACAAAAGCACTGAAAAATGATTCCAATTTTAGAAAAGAACATTTTGAATGAGAACATTAACATTTGCTAAGGCATTTATTTTCAACTTTTAGCAAAATGATGAAATGGCAGTATGTGGTTTTGCTTTGTGTATAAAGGTATAGTTGGTTCATTCTACTTATATGCTGGAGTAAGCATACTTTATACTAAAAATATATGTTGAGTCTAATTGCTCTCATTTCTCAATCAAAACCTAGCTTATTATAACAGAGTCATGATTTGCTTAATGACACTGTGACTTCTGCTCTATATAAGTTATAGATTTTCATCCTGACATCTGTGCAAGATAGTGCACACTATTTGGTAAGTGAAAAGTGAAGATTCTCTAAGAACAAAATGATTCAAAGCATTTTCCAAGGTGGCAAGGTCAAGGTTGGCTTCATGGGCATGTGACTCCAATTCACATACTTTGGGCCACTAAGCCATTCTGCCTTTTCTTAACAAGGATCACTGAAGCCATAAACTTAAATCCTGAACTCAAGTTAAATGCCATAAGGAATTTGGGGAGCTTTATACTTTAACCTTTCTATGTTTTCAAGCTTAAATGATCAACCTTGGCTTTCTCTGTCAAAAGAGGCCAAAAGAGTAATTCTGACCTTTTTTTTGTAGATAACAAGAGTTCTTATGGCAGGGAGATTTCTGAAGACTTTTTTTTAACCTCTCTGTAACTAAAAAAAGCCCTCTATTTAACAGAAAGGTTTAGTTATCTGGCAAAACTTGGAAGGCTAGCTATCCTGAAGTCATGAAGTTAGGAAGCTAAGTTAAAGGTTAAGTGTCTATAAGAGTCTGTTAATTGCATTTGTCTTCATATATCAGAAGAATGTACAATTTGTCCTATGAACTTTAAAAGTACATTATCTTTCATATTCTTTCCTACACTTTCTTGCTTGGGTTTATATCATTTATCCTCTACTGAACAACAACAACAAAAAGGGCTAAGAGAGAAAGATGTTGTTAGCCTAGACAGCTAGTTAGGTATTAACAAAAGACAAAGGAGAAAACTGGCTAAGCTTGATTAAGTCAGGAAGCTACAACCTCACAAACACCCAACAGAACAGCAGTATCCTCTGCCAAAGGGAACTTAATCCCTGAGCAGGCAGGAAAGACCTGCTTTCCAATCTCCAGGGGAAACAACTGGCTGGTTCACCCTGATTGCCCAGTTTTGGGGGTGAGTGGGAGGGGAGATACACAGAAAGGGGCAAATTCCATTGCTGGGAGCTTGCACAGAAGCTAAGATGGCACATAGGAACATCCTACTGACGGCATGCACAGTGGAGGTCAGATGACAGGCAAAACTATGAGGCATGTGTAGTAAGAGTCACAATGGTGACCACAAAGGGGAGGAGTCTAGCCTGGGAAAATCTGGGAAAAGGATCTGATAGGATAAGGGCATGAAATCCCAGGAGATCCAGGAAAGGGATTACAATGGAGGGAGAGCCCAGCACAGCCCTGGAAAACCCCAGGCAACAGGTTAGACTGTTTTGAAAGATAGCCTGCTTGTTCCTGAAACCAAGAAAATATATGGAGGGTTAGCAAGGACCTCAGAGCAGACGCTAATAAAGCCTAGCTGCTCTCTACTTCCCTGAGGGTGCATTACTTCTTTTCATCCCAATAAATCTTGCCATTACCCTTTAACAGCCCATGCATGTGTCTCTGGAAGTCTTTTCTTCCAACATTGCAAGAGCCCATTTTCTCCAGCATCAGGATTATCAGGATTACCTACCAAGGAGCTATGTCTACTTGTTACCGAAGTGCTGAAAGAGCTGCATAATATAACTCTAATTTCATTCTCCTTTTGTAGATTTTAATGTTTAGCCAAGAAAAAATATTTCTTCAATTGTTGTAGATATGGTTATAAACTGGCAAAATGATATCAATCATATAGCAGGAATTAGAAATATTACTTGGCCTACTCAGAGCTTTCTGTTGGTGTTTTGAGACTCATCCACAAGTAAATGCCCTGCTCATTAATGTTCAAGCACTTTTCCTTCCATTGTAATAGTCAGGCTCTTTACAGAGTTGGTGAAATATAAACAAGTACCCACATATTTGGATTATTTTAACAGTACTCTTATTTTTTTCTTATTTAATCGAATAGTTTGTTTTAGTTATTATAAATTGAACTTTGAGTCACATATGCCCAAGGCAAATATCTCCATAAACTTGATATTCGGCCCTAGAATATAATAAAATATTTTATTTGTCATGAAGTGTTTACATTTATAAAGACTTGAAGGGAAATTGAAGGGTAAGTTATTAGCAACCAGCTTGAGGAGTAAAGGAATTTTTATATTGCCATTTTTCGTTGTGTTTCAGATCTAGCTAAAGAATTCTGAAGAAAACTACTTACAACATATTTTTAAAATTTACACATCTCCATAGCTGGTTTCTGGAAGTATTCCTTAAGGTAGAAGTGCAAATACCTTCATTAGTTTTTTATTAAGCAGTCTTAATTGTTGTGGTGATGGCAGAAGGGAAAAAGGAGAGAAAATTTTCTGATATATTATGGAATATGGGAGAGCTATCCACCTCAAACAAAATGATGTAACTAAATTAGTCTGAACTTGGCTAAGACATTAGACAGAATATTAAAGAGATATTTGTAAACATCATGAGGTCAATAAAAATGTACCAAGATTTGGCAAGATATGCTTATTTTGTATTTTCTACATTACACTGATTAATACCACTGCCTCCTCCCTGATCTCTACCACCACTATGATTCCTATTATTAAGTTAATAATAACTGCAATCTTAGTTTTATTATCAGAAACAAGTTATGAGTTTAAATATTTTATAGCTTTTTTTTCAGTTATTCTGCACACAAATCATATAGGTGGACACTTTCATTTTAAGCATATTTTAGATACAGTAAGTTAGAAAATTTAAGTGGTTTTTCCACCAAATTTAGAGTTGGGACTCTCTTTTAAGTCTGCCTGACATTTAAGTCTGAGTTTTAAAAAGTCACTGAATTGTATGATCCATTAGGTTCAAAGGAGTCAGAGTCATAAAAGGAGCTTATGAAGAGATTAGAGAACAAGCATTGTGATATAGAATGTATTCTATTTTTAAGTAATAAAATATGGATTTTCATATTTTAGCAATTACACCGGAGCTGAGTAATAGAGTTTAGATGAATGGGTGTATCATAGAGGAGACTGAATTTAATCTTGTTTTCTTCAAATGCATAGGGTTTGTTATAGGAAAGGAGTACATTTTAAAGGTGGCAGGCAAAGATGAAGCATCATGAAAGAAATATTAAGTTGAGAAAGGGATGATAGATATGTAGAGACTAATATTTCTGTGATGAAGACACATAAACACCCAGCCCCCACATGACAGGATACTAGGAGAGATATGCTGGTGATGTTTTTAAGATATTTCAGTAGAAAATACTGTGTCTTTATTAATATAGTATTGTTTATGTTTTTTAAAAATGTCGTCGTCGGCAGCCGTCCATCTCGAGAGACGATGGTGTAGCTTCTTAAGAGTCTATCTGCACTGCCGAGAATGGCTGTGCAGTCCAACTCGGGAGTGACACGGTATCTGTCTCCTCCCGTGTTGAATCGACATCTTGCGATGACGCTGGAGTGTCCTCTCCAGTGAAGCTGAAGCTACAGAGCCTGGGCAGGGTGATATGGAGGGTCTGCTGTTGCCCATGCAGCAGACCCCCCCTCTCTTCGCAGCTGAAGGGCCCAAGGGAAAGACGGAGTCAATAATGCTTGGCTTCAGGTGCGCCGCAGGAGTTGCCGGTGTTGACTACAACATCGAACCGCCTTAGGGACTCCGGCTCCGGATTTTCTGTCGGGGTTTACTCCCTTAGCCTTTCCCCTGAAGAGGTATGCCGCAAGGCAGTGGAGGTTTTTTGGAGTCAGAGTTTTCCTTCTCTGATGTGCCCTGACTGGAAGATCGAACCAGCGACACTTAGCTCGCAGGCCGACGCTCAATCCACTGAGCCAAACCAGCCAGGGGGTTTTAAAAATGTACATTAATGTTTATTATGTATCAATCCCATTGTCATTTGTTCAAACAGCATATTTGTTTTCAAAATTTATCTACATTTACTACATTTAGATACAATTCGCTTTCATGATTTATGACTATTCCACGCATCATTTATCTCCCCGTTAGTAGGCACTAGCTTCATTTACAATTCTTTTGCTATAAATGGGATACAATAGACACCTTGTCATGTGTGTCAAAGTTTTGTATTTATAACAATTTGGTAATCTGGATTAGAGGGTATGAACTTCACTAGATATTTACCAAGTTGCTCTAAAAATCTGTTCGAACAATTTATAATCTCATCAGCAATGTATGTGTTCTTGTCAGTCCATACCTTCTCCAATGCTTAGTATCATCATTCTTCTTTTAAAAACTAAACCAGAACAAAGTCAGAGGACTTGCACTATCAGCTTCTAAATTTACTATAAAGCTCCAGTTGACATATAGTCAACTGATCTTTGACAAAGAAGCAAAGACAATGTAATAGAGCAAAGTTAGTCGTGTCTACAAACAATGATGGAACAATTGAACATAACATGTAAAGTAAAAACCAAAAAGAATCTAGACACAAAACTGACAGCCTTCACAAAAATTAATTCCAAATAGATCATAGACCTAAATGTAAACCCCCTAGAAGAAAATCTAGATGACATGGCATGAAAATGACCTTTTAGATACAACACCAAGTTCTTTAAAGTGAAAAACTTCTTCACTGTGATAGAGTGAGAAGATAGCCATAAACTGGGAAATAAGCAATAAACTGTGGTACATCTAGACTAGTGATCTTCAACTGGTGCACTACAAGAATTTTTAAAACATGCAACACCTGACTGTTTAGTCATGGGCACTGACTTCTTTTTCCTTATATTGTCAAATAAAAAAATGGATAACAAACAACACAATGATGGCCATCCAATGTGAATGAATATCCTCTCTTGACCCATAAATATACAGGCCATATAACAGAGTTGCATCCTATCGAGCCCATCAATTTTAACAAATGTGTCACTTTGTTAAGTTATGTTGATAGCAGGGGAGCCTGTGTCTGAGGAGAAGCACAGATTGTATGAGAACTCTCTGTAATTTCTATTCAATTTTGCTGTGAACGTAAACTGCCTTTAAAAAAGCCTAATATAAAGGTAAAAGATAAATAAAAATCATTATCACACCTAAACATTTGAACATTTGAACAATGATTCGTTAATATTGTAAAATATCCAGTGTCCAATATTCACTTGTCTCATATAATTTATAATTTTTCTTTTTGTAGATTGCTCATTGAACAGGATATAACTTTTTTTTTTTTTAGGTTGTAGATTCTCTTGATCTTTGCCTCTGCCCAGCTTTATTTTGTTACAACTGATAATCAAAACAATCATCTCTTTGTCCGTTTTCCAAAGCTTTGATTTTGTTGATTACATCTCAAAGGCATTGCTTAATATGTTTCTCTGTTCTTTGTATTTCCTGTAAATAAGACGTAGGATTTAAAGACTTGATTAGATTTAGGTTCCCTGTGCGTGCTTATGCATGTGTGTATGTCTGTGTGTGTGTGTGTAATTATTTACTATTATTTGTTTTGTTTTATTTTGTTAGGCATGATATCTATACATGTGGTATTTTTTTTCCTTCAGGATGCACATATGTGGTTGCCTCTATTTATGATATTAGCAGTTGTGTATAATTGAATAGATTCATTAATTCAGATAGAAAAATGTGATATTCTAATTAAATCATTGCTTCTTTCCATATTAGATGAAATAATTCTCTAAAGAGATTCATTTGTCTAGTCACCTAGTATTTGGTTACTCACTGGGACAGTTAGTGTGTGAAAGATGAAATAAATGCATAATTTTTCCTTTTTTATCAGCTTCAAAATAATGAAAAATATTCTTCAACAGTAACTAACTCGTGGATGGTAGGGTTTTTTGTTTTTTGTTTTTGTTTTTGCTTTGTTGTATTTTGTTTTTTAGTCTCACTATGAAATTGTGGTTTTAAACACATTTTGTATACTTTAATGTATTGCAGTTAATACTAGTAATCAAACTTTCCAAATTTTGGCCAAGTGGGATCCTTTTCAAGATGACTCCCGAGTTGTTTTTCCACAGCACTCAGCATCTTTGAAGACTCACTGATATAGCACCATAGTCCACTTCATGTGAATGTATTCTGCCATACTCTTTTCTGTAAGAAGCCCTGGTTTCTTCCAGTGAGAGAAAAAAATATGCATGTATATACATATAGCTTTATGGACTCTATATATGAAGTCTACATATATTTTTTAAGTTAGGTTCATTGCCATTGGTTGACTATTGTTTCTAAGCTTTGTTTCTGGAAACGTATAGAAAACATTAATTTTTTTCTCAAAAATATTTTCTTAAAGATATTGATATTAAAATTCCTTATGAGCTCATACTGATGCATTCAATTCAAATTCAGGGCCTCCAGGGATTTTACTTCATCTATTTTGCATTATATATGTTTCTCTTATATTCATGCTGAGAATCCCAGTTCTCAATAACCCCAAGACTATTAGAATTAAAAATTAAAAATTATTACTCATTTGCTCAATTGAATATTATACATACACATCACACTATAAATATAAACACTAAAGCAAAACAATGATTGTATAAATGTTTGAGATTTTCTTTTGCAGTTCTTTTTGTCCTCAATATATATCCCTCTGAGACATACAGAAAATTACTATTCTTTAAAGCCACTTGGAAGGTACTTCCTCTCTTTATACCACCAACTAAATACATACTTAGGTTCATTTGTTTCTTGTTATATTTTTAAATAATTATCTATAAAAATATAATTCTAAAGGTAAATATAAAAGTTTATACATTTCCAAACTCTAATCTACAAAATAAGGCATATTCAAAGCAGTCTAGGCTCGGGACTTGCTTCTCCACACTATTTCCTCCTTCTTCTTAGAGGCAAACATTCTCCCCTCCAACATTTAACTCATTCTTCCACTGTGTACTTACTACTCAGTTTTCAATATAAATTGATATTTTAGAAATATATCTATTTTTCAACATTTTGGTGTCTATGAAGGTTTGTTCTTTTGTTCCGTGCTTGCCTTCATACTCAGTACCCTTCCATAGCTTCTTAATCCTCCTTCATTTTGTTATAATATTTTGGTTCTTTATAAATAATAATTAAAAGCAATAATGAAATTAGTAAATTCTGCATTCTGTCCACTCTCTTTTCTAGCATCTTCACTGAAGCAATTGAGTTTAATTACAATTAATCCACAAAGACATGAGCAAGCACATTCTATCACCTATTCTCTTTTCAGTTTGAAAATGCTATTTGCATTTGATTTAGCCTTAATTTTGAATGAACCCCACCCCTGAGCGTTCTCCTTTTTTTTTTTTCCTTCATTTCCTAGAAATCATAAGTTTGGAATGTATAAAAATATTATTTCCTGATTCTACAACATGTTAAACTCTGAATCACATTTATTGAATAAAGTATTCTAATTTTAGTTTTATAGTTCAATGAAATGATTAAATAAATTTATTATAATTTAATATTGCAACCCAATCTTATTTTCCAACTTTCACAAGATTTTGAAATTAGTTGTAGAATGTGGTGGTTGAATGTTTCTATCAAAATATCAAGGAAATAAAGCTCAAATCAGGTCAAACTAAGACAGCAGATGGTAACTGAGAACTTGTCTATCATCACAGAGAATGTATGTGCTGGGAACTTGAAGGTCTGATGGATGCTAAACGTCATTTACTACTCCTAAAAAGGTTTCCCAGTTCCCAGACATAATTTTTTATACTCTTCTATAGAGAATCTTAAATGAATTCTATACTTAGTACTGTTATTAATTTCACATATGTAAATACAGCATCTACAAAGTTTTCTTATGTCAATAGAATTTTATTTACATAATAGTTTTAACTCCACATTTGTTTAAATACAGATGCATTTTATTTTACTATATTACCAAAAAAGGATCAATTTAACAAATTTTTATTAAACTCATTTTTTGTTAAAGTAAGCATAACTAATTAGAAGATAAAAACAAGGGCAACAGAAATTGAAAATACCCTTGAGTTTGAAACAAAATGTATAAAACCTTGTAATGGATTACAATTACTCCATAATGCTGCCAAAGTGGGAGTTTCCATAACCTAAGCCCCATTCTTTCTAATTCTGATAAAAGTAAGCAGCAAGCATATTGTCCTTAAAATTGATAAAACAGATAATACACGGATTTAATAAAGTAATTTACTTATTGGTTACTTGGAGCTATAAGGAAATATACGCTCTTTCCCCCTTCCATTAAGTGTATCATGTTATCATTATTGTTAGTCATGAGCAGGGGTGTAGCTTGGAATTTGATCTCTGGAAACTTATGTCACATAGTCTTTGTTTTATCAACTATGTGAAAGGGATTTATAGAGTTTATTTATTGTGTGCCTCATATGTGCCATTCTTTCATTCACTGGTATAAATGCTAGTGTTAAAACAGTAAGTCAGAGAGAATGCAAGCCTTCTGATCTGACATCTTAGAAGACACATGCAAACAGGCACTTCTAATGCAGAGAGGAATCTGACAAGTAAACCTCCCTTATTGAAGAACTTACTATGAAGCAATCAAAGGAATGGGAAGAAGATTCCAGGCACCTGGCTGGGTTAAGTATTCCCATGATATAATTTAATTTTGTGGCATAGGATTTGTTCCTAAAACCACAAGATGGGGTCACCCTTACTTGGCAACTGTGCATCTGTGGATGTAATACGGTGTTGGTCAGCAGGAAATAAGAATTAATTCCACCTTTAACATTATTGTGTTTTGGCCAAAAATTTAAAGAGGTCATGAAGTGATAGATCTGGAAATCATAATGCAAATAAATAATACTCAGACAATTATAAATCTATACACTAACTTTTAGAGTGTTTAGATTTTATTTAAATACATTTTTAATATTCTTCTATTTGCAATGAATTATAAATTAGATTTGATTGAAATATGCAGTAGTTTAGACAGTAAAACTCTTACCATTGTTAAAAATATTTGTTATATATGTGTGTATCTATATATATTTGTATACTATATGTATGACCCTGGCTGGTTTGGCTCAGTGGATTGAGCGTCGGCCTGCGAGCTAAGTGTTGCTGGTTCGATCTTCCAGTCAGGGCACATCAGAGAAGGAAAACTCTGACTCCAAAAAACCTCTGCTGCCTTGCGGCATACCTCTTCAGGGGAAAGGCTAAGGGAGTAAACCCCGACAGAAAATCCGGAGCCGGAGTCCCTAAGGCGGTTTGACGTTGTAGTCAACACCGGCAACTCCTGCGGCGCACCTGAAGCCAAGCTGTATTGACTCCGTCTTTCCCTTGGATCCTTCAGCTGCGAAGAGAGGGGGGGTCTGCTGCATGGGCAACAGCAGACCCTCCATATCACCCTGCCCAGGCTCTGTAGCTTCAGCTTCACTGGAGAGGACACTCCAGCGTCATCGTAAGATGTCGATTCAACACGGGAGGAGACAGATACCGTGTCACTCCTGAGTCGGACTGCACAGCCATTCTCAGCGGTGCAGATAGACTCTTAAGAAGCTACACCATCGTCTCTCGAGACGGACGGCTGCCGACGACGACTATATGTATGCTATTGAAGAAACATTTTAAAATAGTAATGTGGATTACAATGTACATCACAATTTTACTAAGTCATGAATACAACTTTGAGCTTTAATTTTCCACCTGTACAAGGAACTGACTGAATACTATTTCATGACCCTGGTGAAGAGTTTCAACATCCACGCTTATATGTGTATGAAATCATTTTTATGGTCAGTTAAATCTATTTAAAAATATATAAAATAAATGCCACAATTTTTTTCTGGAGGGTGAGGTAAGGGTGTAAATAGGTTATATAATTTTGAAAAAATTAAAAAATAAAACAATGAAATGCTATAGAGTTATACTGGGGCAACTCCAATAGTTATAATTAGGTAACTTATTTTATATATATGTGTGTTTATATCACATCAAAGCATTTGTTTGTGTCCTTTGCAAGCTTCAGAGTTATCTAAAGCATCTATTATATAGGTTTGCAGAAGTGTCCTCATTTTTATGTACATAGAGATTAATGAAGTCATAAAACAACATTCAGTTCAATCACCATTTTATGAGGCTTTATAAGTTATTTTCATTTGCTAGCTATTGCACAATTAGATGTATAACATTTTTTCCTGCATTTAGTTTATATCAGAGTAAATTCTGATAGTAAGAGGAAAAGTAATATTGAAGACTGAATATAGTAGCATCAATTTAATGGTTTAGTAAGAATGCAGTAGAACCCAACATAGAGCTGGTCCATGATTAAATTTCATCTGCTTTATAACATAATCATCTAGTACATGTATTTGAAACATAGACCTTAACATTCTGAGTTGTTAGAGAAGCTGTAACTTTACTTCAGGATACAAGGTGGTGCTGTTTCATTTTACAAACAAAAAAACTGCCGTTACCAAAGCTAGTAAAGCTCAAATGAGGATGTAGTATCTTACAAAGACAGCAAGAATATAGAAGCAGCCAACCCCATACCTTCACATGCCAGTTATGATTTTGTTTAATGGAAAATAGATGTTATATCTCTATACACTGCACAATGTAAATGCAGAGGCAATAACAATATTCAACGAAGAATGAAATATTCATTTTTTAGTAGTTTACAGGGTTCTCTAGCCTGTAAGATTTGCAGTGGCTACAAAGGCCCTGGCCTTAAGGGAATAAAAATACATGCTTTATGAAAAGTGAGTGAAAGTTAAGGTTTATTTCTAGTTCTTATTGGCATTCTGTACTGACAACCGACTACTTTCCTGGTTTTGTAAATAAAAATTTGAGCTCATGTTTTAATTCCAAACTTATAATGTTAACCAAGACTAAAAGCTTCCACTGCCTTCCATCTATTCAAATGCTGAGCACCATCACAAATTTACAGTATGAATTTATATTGACAAAAAGTGAGGCTATTTTTTTGTAGAGAATACAAATGAGAATTTGGTGTCTTATTTCTTTTTTTTTTCATGGGCAGAGCTGAGATTTTTTTTTAATGTGTTTTATTGATTATAATATTACATTTGTGCCAATTTCCCTTCCCTCTGCTCCCCTCCACCCGGTGGCCCCCCTCCCTCCAGTTGTCCCCCCCTTTTAGATCATGTCCATTAGTTGTGCATACAGTTCTTCTCAACCTCTCTCTGTCTATTCCATTCCCTCCTACCATGATCCTTAATTCCTATATCATCTCCCTCCCTCTCCCCATTCCCCCTCCCTGTTGACCTCCCCCCAATATGTTCCCCGTACCTATAGTTCTTTTTCCACTCTCGTTGCCTGTTTAGTTTGCCTTTGTTTCAATTCCCTAGCTTCTGTTGTTTCTTGTGATGCAGTTTTCATTTTAGATTTCATTGTCTTGATCCTCCTTTTTCTAAACCAGTCCCTTTAACATCTCATATAACAGTGGTTTGGATCTAATGAACTCTTTCAGTTTTATTTTGTCCTGGAAACACTTTCTCTGTCCTTCTATTCTGAATGACAGTTTCGCTGGATAGAGTATTCGTGGTTGTAGGTTTTGGATTTTCATTACTTTGAATATTTCTTGCCAGTCCCTTCTTGCCTGTAGGGTCTCCCTTGAGAAGTCAGCTGATAGTCTAATTGGGACCCCTTTGTACATAATTCTTTTCTTCTCTCTTGCTGCTTTTAAGATTCTCTCTTTATCTTTAACTTTTGACATTTTGATTATAATGTGTCTTGGAGTGGTTCTCCCTGGGTCCAGTTTTTTTGGAACTCTCTGTGCTTCCTGGACCTGTAAGTCTATTTCCTTCCCCAAGTCTGGGAAGTTCTCCTTTATTATATTTTCACTCAATTTTTCAAGTTCTAGTTCATCTTCCTCGCTCTCTGGCAAACCAATGATTCTTATGTTGGGCCTTTTATAGCTGTCCCAGAGGTTTCTGATCCTCTCATCGTTGCTTCCCATTTCCTCTCGCTGCATTGGTTGACTGCTTGTTCCTTCTCCATATTCTGGTTTGTTGAAATGAACTCTGGATTTTATTTCCTCACCATCTGTCTCGTATGTGGTTTTGTTCCTTTCGTTATGAGTGTTTTTCGCTTCTTTCTCATCTTTTTCCAGATCTTTTGTGAATTCTGTAAGCCACCTGATAACAATGGCCCAGAACTGAGCATCTGACAGGTTTCTTATCTGTTCATCTGTCAGGTTCTCCATCTGTTGCCTGGTGAGCTGTGCCACCGGGATTTCTATAGTTGTCTGCCTCATTTTGACAGATGCGTTTTGTTTTCTTGGGCCGGCTGTAGGGGGCAGTGCCTATGTACTCGTCACAAGCCAGCGACCGGCGCCTGTCCGCGACCTATTTCGCAGCCCTGTGGCGCTTTCTTTGGGGGTGGGGGTCCAAGATGGATTCACACAGTTATTCCACTAGGAGACCAGGATCCGTCCTCCCGCCCCCCTGGGCCTCACCATTCAAGGCAGTGTGGTGGCTGCTTTCCCCAGCGTTGGGGTCGCGAGCTGCCGGGGGTTCGACTGCAGCCGGGGTTGTTCTCCCCGCCGCTGTCCCAGGTGCAGCCGCAAACAGCACCGCCTCCTTTCGCTTTTACCTGCCCAAAGAGCGCCGCTGGTTTATAACTTCATATGTTGGGCTTCCGTGTAGTTTTATTTTCTGGAATTTCTAGTTATCCTTTGTTTTGAAGTAGTTGTATTCCTCTCTAGTTGTAGAGGGAGACCTAGCGCGTCCATCTAAGCCTCCATCTTGGCCCGGTGTCTTATTTCAATGTCAGATTTTCTGTATGATATCAGTGAAATTAAGTAATTTGTCTATGCCTGATTTTTAATTCAATTTTAAAAGATGCTTAACCTTAACAATTTCAGAGTAGCTCTTATGGTGTTTGTAATGTTTGTAAAACAAATTGAGAGGGTATTTTTTAAAAATCACAGTTATGTTTGTTTAGTGAAAATTGGTAATATAAAGAAATTTGGTTGTTTTGTGTAAGTTAATATCCTGCCAGATTTTTGCAAAAATGATCGACAGCTATAGCAATTCTACCAAGTGTTTCTTTTTACCTCACCCGACTTGTATTATTAGATGTTTTGGCTACTAAAAATAAAATTAACTCAAAATTTCTGTTAAGGACTTGTGAAATGTAATTATATCCTTTACTGATTTTTACACTGTCTTTTTACCCTGACATATCAGCTATTTAAATGTTAGTATTAATGTAAATTTACTTTTTGTAATGCTTTTGCATTCTCTTTACTAAAAGCTGACTTGTATTTTCAAATAATAGGGAGGAAATAATTGTACTATTTACTTATTTCTGGCATAAAATAGACTTATTTAAATAATGCTTTATACTCAGTTTTACTGGCAGAATAAATAGTAGACTCATTTATTGATAATATTATATTATATGGTGTTACTTATTCTATGGAGTACATAAATATCATTAACATAACATTGAAAATAAGCTTATGTCAGCAGAATTTAAGTCAATGAAGACAAAGAAAGCAAGATAGTTCATTTAGCAAGGAAAACCCAATAACAAAAATGTTTAATACATAATAACTAACTAGGCTTAACTTGCTAACCTCTGATATTTCCCTAAAATTTACTATCTAGACATTATAGCAGACGTGTTAGAGCTTTCTTCTTTTGAAAAAGCATCTACTATCTTGTGGCATGATATAAATTATGTCTTTATACCACATAGGAGCCAGATTTGAAAAACAATCATGCAACTATGTATGGTCTTGGGCAAATAAGCTTTCTTCTGAGTCAGTTCCTTATATCTAGAAAATTGGGATAACACACACTTTGCTTAGAGTTACATTAATGATTATATGAGGCAATGCATATGTAGTACCTAGTAAGAGTAAACATTCAATAAGAATTAGCTAATTATAACAGTCTGTTTTCCAGCAAATACATTATTTTAAAAAATCTCTTCAAAATACTTATTAATTATAAAATTATACTATTTTATTTCTGTAATGGCTAAAAACAAATTCATTGTTTCCAAAGAGAACAGTATGGAAAAAGGTGGACAGCAGAGTAATTGTACAGTGGAGAAGTCTGATAAACACTACTATAGCCAGGTAATCAAGGTCAACATCAACAGTGATGTCATTTCATAGTATGAATCCTTAACATGATATGATGAAATGGTACCTTTCCTATGAGGTCTTCCTCCCAAAAATACATAACCCCTGTCTAATCAGAAGATAAACATCAGACAAATTCTGAGAGACAGTCTATAAATTTTTAATGAATTGTCCTCCAAAAGATCATCAAAAACAAGGAAAGCCTAAACAAATATCACAGCCAAGAAGAGACCTGCAGAGGCATAATGACTAATTACATAGAAGTAAAAGTATGTGAATCTTACTCACACTCTAATAAATTCTCTAACTTGAGAGAGAGAGCACTTGGCCATCATTACCACAACACTCAGAAACAGTCATCATTAACATTAGGTGATGTCATTCTATACAGCACTCCACACTGAGAATATTGATGAAATAATGGAGAGCATGAAGGTTCAATATATTTTCAAATTAAAGTGGAATGATAATGCATACATTCCATTCAATTCTATTTGAATTAAGCACAGGAAAACCCAAAGGATCTGATGATCTTTAGATAAATGTTTCTTCATTATAAGACATATTTGCAAATAATCAGGCTAAGCCTAAGGACTTATGAAACATAGGAGGTTGAATCATTATGATTTTTTTTTAAATTTCAGGTGTTTTTTTTTTACAGTATCGATTTACTCTGGCTATAAATTATGAGGTAATTAGCTGTAGGATAGAGTTTATTAATAGACCTATAAACATGACCGACTGAGACATCTGGGTAACTGATCCTTGTTCTTACTATCTAGCCCTGAGTCAAGAAATGTACTTATATCCGATTGTGTAAGCCTGGAGAGGGTGATAAATGGGATCTTGGCTGATGTTGGCTCTTCAGGACCTCACCTTGCTATTGTTATTTATTTATTTATTTTATATATTATGTAAACTCAAAGATTGATGGAGGAGCACTTGGCCCAGAGGAGATGGTCCCTGGCACAAATTGACTAGCTTGCATGAATGCTACTTCAGGCTTAGTTATACAAGGCAGTGGAAAGGGGTGCAGAAAACACCTGAAGTGACTCAAAATCAGAAATTATCATTGGCAACTCCTTGTGAAGATTTGAGGGTGCAGATTATTGTCTTTCCATTGGCTTTAGAACATGCTGATTTCTGCTTTGGGTATTCCAATTTTGCTGACCTTCTTCAGTATTCTTTAGATAAGTAAACCCTGTGTGATTCATCTAGTGGTTTGTGTGTGCCTTGTTTTTCCACCATTTTGTTCCCCTTTTTGATACAGAATAATAGAGTAGAAATATATTATAATTTTCATATTTCATTCTTTCTCATAAAGCTGTACAAATTATATTGTTATATTTTGTTGTTATGCTTGAAGGAGTTTGTTTCTGTTTGTAAACATATGTTTCCTTTTGATTCCCATGTCAGCATCTTCACTTCTGATTTTACATTTTGATTCATTTGTTGACTGACTGGATCTGACATTCAGGAATTCATTTTTCACAATGGGACTATAGTATTGTATTATCTAAGTATTTTTCTATTTGATAAAATCTCTCATACTTTTGCAATAGAGTAATATCTGGTCAGTGTTTAAAGAGTCTTGGGCCCCTTTTTATTTTTTTCAGAACTTTGTACTCATGGATTTATCATATTCTAATATGGAATGTTATGAAAAGTTTAAAATAAGACTATTTTTTCTTCTTGTGTCTTTATTTATCTTCCAGAATGACTAAAAATTCTTTCTTTATCCTGGATATTCAATAATATAATATGGATATGACTCATGGTTAGCTGTACTATATCAAGTTTTTCCTGGAAAATGGCACACCATCCAGTCTATAGATGACTTTTTCCTATACACCTTTCAATACTGCATTATTGAATATTTTCTCATTCTATTGGTGGAGTTATCTACTTAAGGAATATAAACTATCCTAATGTTAGATTACCTGAATTATATGACTAATATCTGTTTTTACTGTGATTATCTTAAGACTTCTGTCTGCATTAGAATTTCCTTTTTTTTTTTTTTTTCTATTCAGTTCCTCTGTTTCTGAATCTGTTAATTCACTTCCCCTCTTTTTGGCAAAAGTCTGTAGTTTCATCTTTTTAATTTCATTGTCTTTTTAAATAACTAACATTTTGTCTTTTAAAAAAAATAGATTTCACTTTCTTTCATAGTTGTTCTAATACAACAAACTCTCATTTATACCAAGCTCCAATTATCCATTTGAGGTAGTTGTAGCATTAATACTAAAGAACACACACCCACTTCCTTTGTGGTTGCAAAATCCAGAGAATTCATTCTTCATTTACATAACGCCTCAAGGTGTACGTGTAGGGTTGTTAGGAGGTTCCCCATATAAGTATTTAAGGATTTGTGTTAATCATGACTATAGATCTTCATCACATAGCTTTCAAATTCATTCTAGTAATTGCCACCCTTATCAGAAAGGCAGAATACAATACCCAGGGCTAGAGAATCTCCCTTAAGCAAGAAAGACATATATTCCAACAGTAGCAGTTTCAATCACATCTTTTATTTCTTGGTTTATATTTTTTTCTAGACTGAATAGTTACTATTTAATTTTTTATTCTGCAGTTTATTTGTACAGTTCATGTTATTTCATTTTCTTTGATGATATTTAAAGAATTCTTCCCATATTTTCTCTTTGTACTGATATATTTTGTTTAGGTTCTCCTTGACTTTCTTCTGAGACCTGTTTAATTTCTCCACTGAACTAACTTTTGTGACCCACATACTTTATGTTCTAACTACACTTTTTAGTCACTGTGTCGTTAAGCAGAAGACTATGGGAAGCAAGTTACAGGCAATACCATGATGCCATAATTTTACTTACTTTTTCTTTTGTCATTGTCATGAGTGTAGGTATGTAATATAGTCTTTCTTATAAGTCATCTGGGCAATTGCTTGGCTAGCTGCCTGCTGAGCAGCCTGGCACCAAGGAATAGACAAGAGTCACACAAGACAACTATACTATTCACTCAGCTTTTATTGAAAGAAGGTTCATCAAAAGTAGAACATCAATATACATTTAATATCCTACTCACACTCTAACAATCTAAGAGAATTATAACACACACATACAGCAATCAACGGGGGATAATGAACCTGAGCCCCAGAGTCTCAGTCTGCAGGTGCAGGAGACAGCACAGTGGGCAGAGGAGTTGTCAGCATCTTGCAAGAAAGGGTCTCTGGATCCAGGTGGGCAGCAGGGCAGATGCAATCCTCAGTCCATCTCCCACAGCCGATGCCAAGGGAGATCAGCTTGGTGTGGAGCAGCACTTTGGTGTATGGAGCTCAGCTGTTTCAGCAGTGGTCTGGAACCTCGCTAAGTTATACCTTGAAAGTGGTGTACTCCACCCTTCTGGGTCTCTTGATAAGTGTCTTGAGACCCCTGAAGCCAAGTGTGGAATTTGCCCAGCAGCTTATCTTATGGGTGGTCCTGCTCTGCAGACTTGGCTGTTCTGATCACATGTACAGATATGTTAGGTGTATTTCCTTGACAGCTGTGTCTAGTGTGACTTAGGTAGTTTCCCTCTTGAACCAGTTTCGTGGCTGACTAGCAGCCATCTTGATTGACATGACTGACTCTACTTTGTTTTGTACACTTTACGCTATCTTGATGTGACCAATGCCATTTTATTGGTCCTCTCCACAGTCATCATCGTTTGAAGTTTATGGCATCAAATTTTTCTCTTTCCTTTTTTCAACTGAAAATATATTTTTAATTTTTTCATTATATGTGTATTTCACTGAGGAAGAACAGCACTTATTAGGCTTTCATAAACTATCAGGATCTTTGCCAGATGTATTAATGTAATTATTTTTTATGTTTTTATTATTTTTCTTACAAACTATGAGAGTTCATAATGTTAACTTGTTTCCCATTGTGTGGTGCAAACAATACTTAGAATAATGCGTGAATAGTAAACTTTCAAATCATCACTGTGGATCTAAATCAATGAGTGATGTAAAAATGGTCATAAATTTACAGATAAAATTTCTTATTTGATGTTTCCATTAAGGACTCCCTTCCAAAGGATAGTGTATGGAAATCTCTAGCCATCATCTGGACTTCCAGTAGAAATTAACACCCTCAAAATGAATTTCATTTCCCACATTTGGAGAAATAGCTGGACATAATTTCTAGCTTTGGTGGAAATTATTTTTTTCTAGAAAAGCAGATATAGACTCTTAAAGGTAAATATATTCTATTTTATGATTTTGTGTTCTCAAACTTTTAAAAGCAAAGAAAGCCCTTCATTATTTTAGTAAATGAATGAACCATTACTAACTCTAAACATAATGATCAGATGGAAAAGAAACTTAGAGAGTTTGCTTTAAAATTTTGGTAACATTTGTTTCTAAGTATAAGCTTAGCTTTGAATATAAAAATATTAATACATTTTTTAAATATTACTATTACAAACACCTACAATCATCAAAATAAAAGGACACAACTTATAAAAATAGTTTCCCTTGGAATAATAACACACATGAAATCTTTACTTAATTTAGAGAATGAAGTCTCTGAGAAAGAACCAACAGTGAAACTGTTATAGAAACAGGGGAGTCCAAAAATCCCCAGAGTTTGCTGCTGGGGGATGGGGAGAAGTAAGCAGCTTTTCAAATGCTTCCACATGCCTGAGGCTGGTGGCTACTGTCTTTCTTATGCAAATGGATTTAATGCATCCAAAGCCTCAGGCAGATGGGAGGAGTCTTGAACCAGGGGATGGTATGGAAAGCACACAGAGCCTACGTAAGGGTCTGTGAATGGTCAGAACTGTTTGCAACGCCCACTGCGTCAGATGACGCAGTCAGGGATATATAAGCAGCTGCAGACATTTTAGCGGGGTCTCTCAAGCTCTCGTTCGGGCTCTGGCTCTCACTGGCACTCTGGCTCTCGCTCTGGCACTCTGACTCGGACTCTCTCTGACTCTCTCTGGCTCTCGCTCATGCTCTCACTCTGGGACTCTCGCTCTCGGGCTCGCGCTCTCGCTCTTGGGCTCTCGCTCTCTCGCTCTCCCGTGTGCTCCCTCCACGTGGCTTGGTGAAGGGGCCTTCTCCATGTGGCTTGGAGAAGGGGTCTCCAGGCTGCTTTAAGAGGCTCTCGCCATGCGGTTTTGAGAAGGAAAGGAGATCCGTGCAGTTTGCAGGAAGAAGACAGTTTGCAAGGAGGCTGAGAATCCAGGTGGTTCTGCATTGAGAGCTGGAGGGCACCACAGCACAGAAAGGACCTCCCCAATCAGATTGAATGATTGGCAGCTGCTGGTAAAGCTGAACTGTGTTGGGAAAGTAGGGAAACGGTTTCTCTGACTTCCCTAAAACTAGCCTGGTTTGGAAGGGGGGGGAGGCAAGGATATGTGTTTGTGGGTATTTTAAAGAGCATAAGACTTAACAACAGAAATTCGCAAGTAACTAAATCTATATAACTGTTAAATAAACAATTCTTTTTCTTTTCACCAAACTCTGGTATTGAGAGTTATAATTTTGGCGGCGGGCAATCGGGCCCCTAACTAAAGAGCCCATGGGTTTGTTTTCAACTGGAGCAGCCCAGGGGTTCTGTAACAAAACTTCAGGTTCAGTTAAACATGGAGCAGCAATTATGTGTCTGGAATACAAACCTTAAACTTGGGTTTATGATCACCATGTGCAATGTATTCCTTATATGCCATTTTATTATTTTGCTTGTTTCATTTTTATAGATTGTGATATACTGTATACGAACTCATTTTTACACTAAACATTTTAGCAAACTCACCTCAGTATTTAAGGAAGTGCTTGCTTATTTGAGAACTTGGCTTAAAACAACAAAGGGGCAAATGTTATAAAGACGGAAAAACCTGCTTTCCAGATTAAGAGCCAATGAGAAGAAAATAGACTTGTATACAAGTTAAGCTGAGTACGTAAAATAAGTTATACTTAATTATAAACTATGTAAGTCTTTAATTTGCACCGAACCACAGGTTTTGTTGAGCTTTCAAGCTCTGAGGTGAGGCATGCCCACACAGTGACATGACCCAAGATGTGTCATGCTTCCTTGATCATTCTGCTCTCTTTTTGAGTTTGACTTTTTAAAATGACATTATTTAGTTCCAATGGTTTGCTAAATTGGGTTAAATTGTCTCTGCATTCTTTAGACTATAATCATACTTTTGGGTGCTTACATTTACATCACCTGAAAGCTAGTTTTCACGATGATATATGTACTTGGTAAAAATATAACTTGATAGATGTACAACTCTATTTCTGACACCCCTGAAAATATGTTCCTCCCACAGTCTTCTCCATCTCACTTATGGCAATAGTTCTTTCTCTCCAATATCATTTTTAATTTGCCCCCAAACTCTGTTGGCTCTACTTTAAAGATATATTCAGACTCTGAACACTTATTATGACCCCAGTACCATCACCCAGGGCCAGACTACCTTGAGCTCTTGCCTGGATTATTGCGAAGCCTCTGTCTATGTTCCCCGCTCCACCCTTGCCCTCAGCGTTTATCTGTAGCACAGCACTCTGCCACATTCTAAAACGTAAGTTACATCGTGTCTCTCAAAGGCCCTCTCACTAAGTTAACAAATACTAGCTCTTTTTCACTGTATATTATAATCATAAAGGCTTTGCTTCAGTATGAAAAAGTTTATTTATCATATGAATACACAGAGTACCATACAAAACACACACTCTGCACCTAAAATCACTGGCTGAAGAAGTAGATCACCCTGAATTTAAATGAAATTGTTAGCCTCAATATCATCTTGATGTAAGAAATTTTATTAATATCACCAAGTTTCAATATTCTGATACATAAAATACTATCAAAACATTGTTATACTATTTTATATGACTAATAATTTATAAGATTGCTTTTCCGTGGCTAACCTAAAACAAAATAACCACTTAAAATATCTATAACAGGGCATTAAACTATTGGAATGATTTGAAAAGGGGGTGTGGATTTTGAGAAGCCATACAGAGGACGATGAGACAAACCAGAGATCAACAATAGCAGGAAGCTCCTGCAAACTTAAATGGGATAACAGATGGTGCTACTAAAAGACCAGAAGTCATCTTTTCGAAGCTGAAACCACATAGGCAAATCAGATGCAAGCTTGAAACACAGAGAAGTCACAGTTAAATAAACCTCCCAGCAATGATGACGTTGAGAATACAGTATTCCCTCACTTATCATGGGTATTACATTCTAGACCGTCCCCCATGATAGGTGAAAATCCGCCAAGTAGGAACCTTACATTTATTTTAGTATTTATATATATTTTAAGGCTTTATAAACCCTTCCCACACACTTATAAACCATTCCCAGTCCCTTATTAACCTTTCCCACTCCCTTATTAACCTTTTCCACACCTTTATAAACACTACTTATGTCCTTAAACATATTCTACACTCTTAAACCTACGTAACTTTAACAACATACGTATACAGTGCTGCAAAATCCCATGATACAGCAAAAAATCCGTGATAAATAATTAAATATAATACTTTTAAAAAATCCCGCGGTACAGTGAGACCACGATAAGTGAACTGTGATATAGAGAGGGACTACTGTACCCTTTTCCCTTCCCACCACTCTCCAAAATCCCCCGAGTGTCTCCCTTGCCGTTGCTGGCAGAAGCCAACCCACAGGTCAATCCTGGGAAATTCACCCAGAGAGGTGAACACCTTTCCTAAAGACTAGGGCAGGGGAAGGGAGAAGAGATTGAGAGCAACTGGGCCCGGGACTAGCACAATCTGTCACCAAAGATCTTAAAACCACTTGTGTTGTCTACAGGATACTTAAGTGTTCATGCAAAGCAGCAACTTTAAATTGCATGGCATAGGAAATATACTATGGAGGATGATAGAGAAAAGGAGAGTTGTTGTTACAGGCTGGGGTTAGTAGATGTCAGAATTAATGCTGACTTAAATGCCAAGGTAAATATTTCTAGTGGGTCACAGATACGGTCTATGCTTTTTATTACTTGTGTGCCATATACATAATGAACCTTCTTAATGAGAATAAATAGTACACATAACAGTCAACTAAGGGAGGATTCAATAATCAAATTTTGAAAAATAAATTGGGCAGTATTATCTAAAATACTTTATCAATTTACAAGTATGAAGAAGTTATTGAGATATCTGGGTTATATAAATGGGGAAAAAATAGAACAGCCGAAGTCTAGATGCAGAAATGAAGAGCAAAGCTACTGCTTACTGGTGTGGATACACAGTTGCCATGTATCATGATGACTTTAATTCACGATCAATGGCAAAAATAAGTTCCACAGTATCTTGAGTTCACATTTATTCTTTTGACTAACATATATTTTCAAATGTTAATGAAAACAAACTTAGAATGTAAAAGTATATCTTGGAAATGTATTTTTGCTAATTATGAATCTTCTTGCATCACAGTAATGTTGCATTTCCATTAAATAAGTTGAATATTCAAGTACTGCATTTGAAATGCTTAAAATGTGGAAGTAAATTCAGCTTTGCAATATTATAATGACTTAGCATTGCAGGTATCTTGAGTTTTAAGTTAGCAATCCTTCTTACTGTGTTAACGTAAAACTCAAAGTCAGACACATATTTCCAGGCAATTCTGAGGGAAAAAAACCTTGTTACATAGAAACTTAGTCTGTGTAAAATTAAGAATCAAATATTTGTATATCTTCAAAGAAATTTTTGTTTTGACACATTTTCTACCTGTAATGAGGCAAAATCAGGTGGATCTTAAATGTTTTAGATTGCTTAGGGTAACTCAGTAGATATAACCTCCTACTGTAATTAGCAGAATTGGTTTCAAGTTTGCAGAAGAAACATGAAGCTAATGGTCTAGGTTAGAAATTATGTTTAGAGTATAAAAAGAAATAACTAAATGTTTAATTAATGCATAATCAAAGCTCTGGCAGTGAGATGTGGTTCATTACTATTAAAAATAAAGCTTTTTAAAGATAAGGCTATACAAATATACAAAGCATATTAACCCTGGTCAAATTTTATTTTAATATAAAGGTTAAATTTCTTTGAGAATGTAGGTGTCTTGTTGGCTATATTTGCATGCTAAACTATTAACAAAAATATGGCTGTATTTCTTTTTACAGCAGTTGATTTCAGAGTCCCATGTTTTTGTCAAACAGCTTGCAAATGAACTTTGCAATCCTGTAAAGCAGAAGGCAATGATAAGTGGAGATAATTACCATTGCTCACTTATTTTCAGTGAATACGCCCACATTTATCTCCTTCACGATTACATAGAAACAACATTGACAAGTATGTAACTCTTTCTTTTAAAATAAACTGTAAGCCACTATTATTACTGCCCCTTCGCTTATTTTTCTCTCTTGGAAGTTGTAAAAACAGCATTTAAGTTTTTTAGTATATTTAGTGTTGCCTGAACATATACTGTGAGGTGTGAGGAAAGTTCCAAAACATCAATCAGGATATATAGTCCTTAGATAAACTTTGTCACTTTTTTCTTTTAATTCCTTTTTAAATGTATTCCCTTTGGAATACATAGTAAAATTGCTATTGCAAAGTAGTGTTAATTATATGCCACCATAACTGTATTGTTATTGTATTCCTTAAATTTAAATGTTCTCTAATTTGTTTAAGGTTAATATTTGATGAAAACTTGTTAATATTTAAGTTGTTTGCTTAATGCAATAGTTTTGTTTTTTTTTTTTACTGAAAATGGGAGTATGTCATGTGATCATCTCTGAGTGAATAACCAGAAACCTCAAGTGATCTTTCCTAGGATTAGTGTCAGTTTACATTTTGGGAACTTCAGGTTTTTCAGAAGTTCACAAATATTGTTGATGTTAATTTACTTGATTAATCTTCTCTGGAGGTTATGTGCATTGATTTTAGAGAGAAGAAATGAGTAGGGGAAGAGGAGGAGAGGGGAGAGAGAGAGAGACATCAATGTAAGAGAGAAACATCAACTGATTGCCTCTCATAAGTGCTTAACTGGAGATGGAACCTGCAACCTAGGTATGTGCCCGGACGGGGAACCAAACCTGCAGCCTTTTGGTGTAAAGGACAATGCTCCAACCAACAGACAACAGAGCCATCTGACCAGGGCTGATGTTAATTAGAACAAGTTCCTAATCTTCATGTTTTCCTTTTGGATATGATTTTGTATTGTATTTTGAGTATCTTTCAGAGATTTCAATTTATTGTCAGCCTGTATTTTTAATAGTAGGAAATTACTTCTTATGGGCTTACCAAATATTTATATACGATTAACTTTATATTTTAGTTTATCTGGATTCCATTTATTTAATTATCAAGTTGGTAACTATCACTAATTCACTAAAATAGTCCATGATTTTTAGGAAAGAATTAGGATTTTAACAGGGAAATGCACGAAGAATGGAAATTGTTTTATGTTGAACATTGTAATTCAAAGCAGTTAAGGAGTCCCAGGAGAGAGAACATCTACTATACAGTGTGGAGTACAGTCATACGATTAAAGAGGATGACCTGAACATCATGAAGCCTGAAATTCCCTGGACTCTGATTTGTTTCAAATCATGCCTCTTATTTTGCTGTTAAATATAGGATGGCTTTTCTGTGTGTGTGTGAGATGGCAAAATTTCTTAACTTTATCCCTTACTCTTACAGGCTGGGAAGGAAATTGATGAAACTTGCCATTTAAGTACTTTTCTTTTTCTTTTTAACTTTTCTTTTGGAGGACTTGATGTTTCCTGAAGAGAAAGAAGAAAAATCTAAGGGACATTCCTTGTCTTTTTGTAACTAGTTAGGGCCTGAATCCTGAGGGTAAACAGATCTCTGACTTTCATAGTTTGTCAATTTTCTAGCATCTCCTTAGAATTGGGTCTCTTCTTATAAAGGACAGCAATGCATCAGTGATACAGTTACATTTTATATTTCTCAAGAACTCTCACTCACATATCCATACCAATATCTTAAATATACATGAAGAGCTTGACAAAAAGCCGGCTCTTTTGAATAGTAATTTTCAAAGTGCTTTTTTGTACATTATTCCATTTGTTACTCAAACTTATATCTTCTCATGAATATAGATTAGAAAAGATGTTCTTTACAGAAAAGGAGATTGAAAACTCGGAGGAAAATGGTTTTTCAAAATATATGGAGCACTCTTAGAAATGTTTTGATTTGGAATTGAGGAGGACACTGCTTTAGGTACTTTTCTAGGCCATCGTTACCAGGAATCTCAGTGCAATGATACTGCTTGCCAGTAATGGGAATTCCCTCTCTATATAATAATTTTGTCACCTGTAGAAACATTAACTTTCCTCCAGAATTCTACTGTTGGAAATAACCTTTTTCCCATCAAATTATTTCACCAGGGAGATTCTTATCTTCTTTCTAAGATTTAAGAATATTCAGATGCATGTTTTTCTTAGACTTTGAAGTGTAAGACCAGGGCTGAATTATCTTTTTTTCTTCTGCAGCATAAACAAAGTGTTTTTCATTTGGTATCACTTGTATTTCTTTATTTAATAAAATGTCAGTATGATTTTAAAACTTAGTGAGAAAGAAAGCTAATGTGAGAGTTGGGATAAAACTAAGAGAGCAAAACATTAAGGCACTGTCAGAAATTTAGTAATAAATTCTTTCATAGTTTTTCATATAGGCTATGCAAATAATGAAGTATCCAGACTGAAGGGAGCTTTTAAGAATATAAGTTAAACAGTTAAAACAAAAACCATTAAAAGAGCCTTTATTTAAATATTTATTTAAGTCCTTATTAAAAGCCAGATAAAATTTACATTTAACTTATGCAATGGGTGATGTGAGGTGGGATATTTTGTGAAGTTGGGCAGTTTTATTTGACTGTGAAACTACAAAGAATAGACAGACATATCCCTGTGCTGTTTTTAGTCCATTAAAATTTTGGAATGAGCACTCCAAGGGCACAGCAACATGCTAGAACCAGTACAAAATTTTCCTAATTTAGGTACTTTTGGCGATGAGAGTTTGGAGTTGTTATATTTACTATGTTTTGGGAATAATTTTTAAAAACTCACTACTTTTAAAGTAGAAATACTAACTTTCTTGACTCAATATTATAAATAGGCAATCTTCTAACCTTGAAGTTATTCCTGTCTATAGCAAGAAGATAAAGGGGCTGATACTTCTGTTTCTGCCAGAGTCATACATATTCCCAAGATTTCTTAATCATAACCTTATGGTTTATACAAATTACATATGTGAAAATGTTTCTGAACGTTTCACTTTTGCCCTGGGTGACTGCATAATGATTGAGCTAGATCATTATATAGTAATCCTGTCTCATTTAAATCAAGTTAATCAGAGAAATTATTGATGTCTTAAGAAAAGTCTAATATACCTCTAAATATCTAAAATGATTTCAAGTTTAACAAGCTAGATATTACATAATATTAATTAAAAATTAATGCTAGTTTTTCAAATAGATTCTTTTGTCCCAATGACAGTTTTAGTATATTTGGGAAATTTTTACTGAAATCTGGGTATTTAAAAATACTGTGTACTTAGAAAATATACTATATTTTCATAGAAACATTACAACAAATTGTAGTTTGCAGATGTTAACTTTACTATTCGGTTGATGTCACAAACATCAGTATATTCAAGAATTTATATTTATTATAATCAGAGATTATAATAATGCTTTAGGTGCCTTTTCGAAAGTATTTTTGCCTGTCTCTCTGAAGTTTAGGGTTTTCTACTCTACTTCATTATTCATATGATGTGATTACAATAGTTCTGAAATATTCCAAAAGAGAATATTGATAACATTGAAAGGCATCTGGTCATAAGCAGAGGTAACTTGATTCATATGCTGAGAGCCCTCAGAGAAGGCCAACATGTGATTCATATCTAAAGTCTTTCCTAAGTATCTGGTAGAAATTGTCATAAAGATTACCATTTATATTAAACAAATGTTTACTATTTTAAACATTAGAGTTGACAAGTTTAATTTAAAAAGCATGGTAGAACAAAAGCATTTAAAAACATGTTAAGGTTTTATAACTATTTGGCTTTAACTCAAGATCATCTTTTTAGTGGTTCAGTATTCACTCATGTCAATTATTTCAAAAGATGTTCAATCTGTAGTTTATATAGTTTATACATAATTTAAGTTAAACCATTTGAATTAGTTTCTAATCACTACCCCTGAACACAAGTAGATTACACTGACTTAAATATGTATTAGTAATACAGTCATTTGCATCAAAATATAATTATGATTTTTAGTGTCTGATATGGCTCCTTAATCTATTAAACTATTTAATGTATTAATATGCAAAGTGATGAGTATGAAAAACAAAATTTTAAATAAGGCATCGAAAAGTCATATAAAATTTTGAACTTTCCTTGGAAGTTTGCTAGTATAAAAATAATAGCGCAGAGATATTTTATTATTTTTTAATCCTCACCCAAGGACATGCCTACTTATTTTAGAGAGAAGGTAAGGAAGAGAGAGGAGACTGAACCCACCACTGAGACATGTGCCCTGAGTGGGAATCAAACCTGAAACTTTCAGTTTACAGGATGATGCTCCAATCCACTGAGCCACATTGGCCAGTGCTGCAAAGATCTTTTTAACACATCAGCCTGCTAAACAAATAACCAGTTTTTTCTGGAATATCACCAGATGACAGGGTACTTACTACCTTATGAGACATTCCACTCTGTTATTGCATGGCTCTAGTATTAGAAAGATAATCTTTATTTTAAACTGAAATTGCAAAAACATTTTTATGCAAAGGTAACTTGGCTATAAAAATTATAGTTACATTATTTCTTAATATTATTACTCTTAAGTGCCAGGAACCAGGTCAAACAATTATGAAACAGTCAAGGCAAATGGTATGGGTTTTTGACAATCCTCTGATTTCTTTACTGCAGGAACTAATGTTCTAACGTGCAAGTGAAATCTCCCAAAGAGGAAAATGACATGCAGCATTTATTATAATCTGTCTGGCCAAAAGTCACTGCTAATAGATCTTCTTCCATTAAATAGCCAATTGGGAAATACGAGAGAATAAGGCTGCTCAGTTCCTGGAGCCTGTTGTTCCCCCAAGATTGGAAATGCTGCGGGGCCAGTACTGGTTTGTCTGGGACTGGTGGCTGTGAAGGCTGTCAGCATCACTCTCAGCTAACTGGCAACAGGCTACTTGGCTGTTTTAATAGGCACTGACATACCTTACTAGTTCTTAAGTATTTTCAACACTACATATCCTGGTGTCTTAACACAAATATGTAAGATAGAAGTAAGGAAGGAGTATAAAGAGATACAGGTATTTGGTAAAAGCTCTCTTCCTCTCTTGCCACATTCAGCAATACATTACCCATCGCTTCATTTAATAAGGAAAGAATATATTCTGCTCAGAAAAAAATTTTATTGGTAGGAGCTGTTGTTGAATTAAGACACAAATGTAATAATATATGAGAATCATGCTATGATTTTTTTTACTTTAATACATATTTTGTGGAATTTCTAAAAATGAAATATGAAGTGAACTAAATAGGTTTTGCTCAGTATTCTATGATCCTATAATTATTTCAGTGTTTACTTGCTAAGAGTAATGGTTTAACAGAGTTTTATGATAAAATACTTATTTCATTTACAGAAACTGAATACTATTGGAATTATCACTCAGCAAAGTAGATAAAATGAAGTGACCCTGAAATGGTTTATTTTGTGAATGCACATTTGTAATTATTTGGTTTAAGAAGTTCATTCCAATAATCAAAGCAGGGAGTTAATGGCTCCCATTTGTAAATTGGTGACATAACTTATTGTAATGCTCAATTATCTCTGGTCCATGAATGGTTCAATTATGCAAGCACTCATGTGCCCAAATAAATACTCATTAAGGTGAGCATCTATGCCAAAAATTCAAATTTCCTGTGTTTTTACCATTCCTGTTCATAGTAAACTCCAGAGAAATGGATGAAGAGCAGCAATAAAAACCCTGGAATTTAGCTATAATTTGAAAAATTAGATGCCCATTAAAGAACAATAAAATGGGTTTGTTTAGAGAAATGCACACAGTTATCTTGTTAGATACATTCCTTGATTAGAGAATAATAAATGAAACCTCATATTAACATCCAAATCCCTTTTTAAATAAGAGAAATGGTCAAGGGTGAAAAATAAGAATATCACTCAAGTCATAAGTTAGAATAATAAATAGCACACGCTTGCCCTCTATGTTCTTCAAACTCGATGAAAAAAGACGAGTTCATGCATCTCATTCAGACTTCAAAGCTACTTTCTCCTTTTTATGTTTAAACCGAAGCTTTCAAGAATAGAGGCCAGGTTTTCTTTACAATATAAAATTCAGAGCACCACTTTGAAATTTAATAGAGCAGTGTTTGCTAAAGTAAACATTTTAGTCACAGTGCCGGCAATGCCTCCGCGCATCCACAGTCTTTTCTGTAGGTATTAAAGTGCTTCAAACTATTGGAATGTTTCTTCCCCAACAGCCACTCAAAGAAGAGAGAAATTTCACGGAGTGCAGCATCCTGTGTCTCCAAACAAAATGTACCGTTTGAAACTTAGAAAACTTCTGAAGGAACTTTAAAGGTTGTGCTTTAGAAAAATCAAACAAGAACATTGCAAAGAGGATTCTAGATTCCTGTAAGGTTTGTACTACCACCACCCCTGGCCGCAACTACACAAGCCTGCAGAAAAACGCTTCTGGAAGGAAGAGAGGACTGGGTTACACAAGCATTTATGGTGATCAACACGCAGAGTGAGAAGTCTTTTGTGTTATTATAAAATGGGTTACTAACACTGCTCAGTGAAAGGCCCTGTTTCTTTTACAATGCATACAAAATCCAGTTATGGAGAAAGAACGATGGAAATTCTTTCCTTATTGGGAGCTAAACTAGCTTACTAACCCATGTAATTTTTTTCCAGTAAAACTAGAACATAAACATGTACATGTATTAAAAGGACTTTTCTACATGCATTGACTACTAAACATTATCAAACATGTTTTTTTTAATTCTTGCTGAATATTTACTTTTTGTTGTTTTAAAATTTCTATCATATTTCATTCAAAAATATATTTAGATGGATCAAAAATTGAAAAATTAGTGGGAGAAGAACTTGGAAACCCAGTGGGCAAAGGAAACACATTTACAAAAATGTTATTTTAACTTAATTTATTGTTGGGTGATCTTTATCTATATATGTAAATTTCCAAGTCAATATGTTAACTTATAAAACTGTTAACATATTTTCCCAAACAATACTTAGAATTCCTATTATTTTCATTATATCAAGCCAAATTATATTTTTGATAAAGTTGTATAAAATATTATATTTAGAAATACATGTGTCATCATAGTATAAAATCCATATTTTTATTGACAGTATAAATAGGGATAGTTAAACCTCTTTTAGATTTAAACACAATTTTAATAATTTTCACAATTTTTCACGTTAGCTGCATAATCCTAACTTAATTACCGATATACATTGATCTTTACACTGCTAATTCCTTTCAACCCATGGTATTTTAAAATGTATTTAATGACTCATATGAACTTTATTTTAAATGAAATTCAATTAAAATAAGGAAAAAAAAAACTAGAAAGAAGCCATATTTCTAAACATGAAGAGACAAATTCAAATGTATTCTTCTGTTTGTTGTGTGATCAGTTGAATATGTTTTCCCCCAGCACAATAATTGTAACATTGCAGTTTTCTGGCAACAAATGGCTTCTGGGGGTCACCAAATGTCTTGATTTGCTACAGCATTTAATCTTCCACAAAAGCTGTTTACTGCTTCACATACACTGAACGTCAGGAACATTATCCTTTAAATCATGCCTTGCTGCTAATTAATGGATGTATAAATGTCGAACAGCCAAGTCTTCAAAGCAGAGCCATGAGTGAGTACAGCAGACATACTGCATGTAACTAAAATAGAGTTCTCATGAACCATGAACACTGATTTTTGTACATAGCTAATGTTATAACCAGACTGACATGCATTTGAGAAATTTGTTTTAAAACCATATGAAACTGAAAATATATCGGCAGTGCTAGAAGGGTTCAGTGATATATTACATTACAGGCTACATTTCTGTTACTCCTGTGTTTCTCTTGGATGTCTGCATTTTGGAAGCAACGCAAAGGCTCAAGATTCTGAATTTAATGTCCAGAATCGATATTATGCCATTCTGAGATTTTTTGTCACTATAATTTCCTGAACTTTCTTTACTAAAATGAATAAAAATTACCGTATCTGTTTTTTTTTTTCTATAAATTGTCAGGCATCGTTTGATATAACACACTATCTAACAGCATCACCTAGGAAATTTTATTGTATTTTACATTTATCGAGCAGGCACCACGTGTTTGGCATTCCTTCAGGCATCATTTCTTGGAGACCTAATAACCATGCTCCCTACCTACTATAAGGAAAGTATTAAGATATTCAATATTCACATGAGAGTAAGTGGATTAGGAATTTAGAAGTTTTCCCTGGATTTCACAGCTTGCTAAGAGCAGAGTGATCAGAACTGTAATCAAATTGAGCACTGGCTGATACCATGTCCTACACCGATAACTACTATATGGAACTTGCTACTCTCCCATTAGTCTTGACCCGACATACATGTTAATATTTTAGCATGTTTATAATATCACAGCACAAAAACTGTTAGGATACAAAGAAAAAGCAACTCAGGTAGTAAAGGAAGGGACATGATTGAGCAGACAATAAAAACAATAGAAAAAAGTCAAAATGGATGACCTCAAATTTCTCAGTGGTGTCAGAAATCTTGATTACTATATTTAGGAATTATCTTTAAATCCAGTCAGTGATAGATAGGTAAGTTAAATGTAACAGACAAAATATATAGTGCCACTCTCTACCAACCAAAGTATGGATAGAAGACTCTGTGACCATTAAACCTAGACTAAAATTCCACCTCTAACATTCTTAATTATGTTATCTATAGACAAATTTACTTCTTAGAGCCTAGTCTCCTGATCTTCCAAACAAAATTTATAAAATTTTGTGAAAATTACATAAGCATAGATTGGCTCAAAAAATAAACTGAAAGGATAATTTAGAGCCAAACATTCTGATTTCAAGTCCAGTTATTTTATGAATTAGCAATTGATAATTTTTAACCCTCATGTGAGGATATGTTTATTGATCTTCTAAAAAGAGGAAAGGAGAGAGAAACATTGATCAGTCACCTCTTGTCCATGTCCCAGCTGGGGTTCGAATCCGCAATCCAGGTATGTGCACTGACTGAATATTGAACGTGCAACTTTTTTTGGTGTATGGGATGATGCTTCAACCTACTGGGCCACCCGTCCAGGGCAGCAATAGGACTTTATACTACTTAAGTGTCCTTTCTTTTTTCCACTGCAGAAAGGTTTAATAATCGTCACTTCATAGGTGGCTGTAAAGATTCAGTGACACAATATTTTCAAAGAATTCCATGAAACAGGAAGATCTTTAACAATTATCGTTGTTTGTTGATCTTGTCTCCAAGTTATCCCAAGTTCTTTCCTGCTCTTCAGAGTAACTAGGTATCCTGAAGTTGGCCTTCCAAAAATGTTCTTTTTTTCTCAAACTTATACGTCTTCCAATCTGATGATTCTCAGTCCCTTAATACAATGACTACAATGAAAGAAGGGTTGCTCTGTGAAATGACTCAACTTAACAGCATCATTAGGTCAGTGGGAGAGAAGAAGCTTCCTTCCTCCCTTATGCCTATGAATCATCCTCTGTATCTCAGTGTATCAAGCCAACAAAGAAAGCCTGAGAAGAGAGAGGGAGAAAGAATCTAGTAGCTGTAACAATGTGTGAATTGCTGTGTGTGTGGGTGTGTGCATGCATGCATGTGTGTATGTGTGTGGGTGTGTGTGTGCGCGCACGCGCGCCCATGTGACGTAAGTGTATTAGACTGGAATAGGACTAGCTCCATCTAAGTTCATTTGGCTGGAGCGCTCAGTCTTTTTTACATATACACACAGACTTTATAAATGGAGTGTTTTATTTGAAATTAGCACATTAAAATTTGAATAAGAACATGGACATTTTTGAAAAATATGCAACGAACAACAGCAAACAAATTTACATTCCTAAAATAGGAAGCTTAGGAATGACAGTTTAGAGATTATCTAGTACAAGAATCATCCAGGTAAGGACAGGTAACCTTCCATGACAGGTGTTCTTAAAATCTTCAGGAATAAGAAATTTTTTAAAATTCATGATATGTTTTATTCCAGTGGACAAATTCAGTTGAAAATTATTTATCCTGAGCTAACTCTTGCCTCCCCAGAATACAAGTTTGATTCCAGTTATCTCTGAAGCAATTCCAGAATGTGTCTCTCTCTTCTCCATGATACTGTTTCATATGTTGGAAGACAGATGTCACTCTTCATTTATTCATTTATTCTTCTCTTATTTCTAATCAGTTCTTCCAACAATTTATCAAGTGACCATTCCCAAACTATATTCCTATTACCTTACTGATAATCTAGACACAATTCTAGTTTATAAATATTTCTGTATGGTGGCACAGAATCGACATCATATTTAAATTTGTACTCATCAGTGTAGCTTGCAGAAGGACCATTCTATCCTTGTTATCAGGACACCGAATTTTCATAAATACAGCCTAAATTTGTGTTAGCTTCATTATCATGAAAATAACACTTGACTTGTATTGGTTTTTGACATCAGTTATACTCTTTTTATTTTTCACATGAACTATTACTCAATAAGACTCCTATATCTAATTTTTGTGCAACTAATTTTTAACATAAATATGATACTATGTATTTACCCACACACATTTCAATCCAGTTATTCTAGCCAGCTGAGATAAATTTGAATCCTGTTCTTTCATCTGTTGAACAAATTGTTATCTGCAACTCTTACAAAATGGCTCATTTTATTGTAACAAAGAACATCTAGTTGGTGTTTATGACTCTTATTTTCTTTGATGCATAGTTTTTTCCTTTAGAAATCATATCCTCAGAGAAGTAGAATATATTCAGTTAAGTACAGTAAATAGCTATTAAGCTTCTACTTTAGACCAGAACTGAGATGGAGATATCATCACGGAATGTCAATATAGTTGGTTCATCATATATACAATGGCCTGAAAATGTAGCAACTTAAAAAAATAAAAATATGTACAAAATTACATGGAAGCACAGAGCTGAGAACAATTGATTAAACTGAAGTAAGAAGTGATTGTTCACATAAATGGTTCTGAAAGAATGAGTAGGCATTAATGTAGGGCAAAAATGAGAAAAGAATTTCCAGGCACAAAGAGCCCGCCAGGGCAAAATGCCATGGCATAAGCAAACTTTTTCAAATTGCTATCCATAGATCACCCCCACAGTATCGTTTAGCCACATGAATTGAAAACATTGATTCCTGGTTTTCTCCCTGGGCATCTAATACAGTATCTTCAAATGGGATTAGAGAAACTATACTTGCCTCAAGTCCCCTTGGTGATTTCTATGCATTTAGATTTTTAAAACACACTGTTTTATGGCAGAAGGAATTGGTCAACACTGAATTCATAATGTAGAAAATATGCACAGCAATAAATAAGGCCATGGTCTGACTGGGGAGAGTCTCATGTGACATTTTGAGAAGCTGGGAAGGGAAACTACCAAAAAGATTCTTCAGGATAGAGAAATGGTCAGGTTCACATTTAGGAAAATAAATGTTGTCACAATGTGAAAGATGTACTGGATCGGAAAGTTCATAAAGACATGGAGAGCATTCCAAGATGATAGATGCGAAAAAGCTTAATTTAGTTCAGGAACCAAGAGATTGATGAGAAAGACTATTAAGGGGATTGATTGATGTGGATCAATTAGCATTTCAAATTTAAGTATTCCATGACATGGTCACAAAATGTGTTTATATTTGAGAGTAGAGCAACAAAGAATATTCAGTATTACTTGGAAGCTTCTAGATATATGATGCTGATATCTATCAATATATTTGGATAAAAAGCCATCTGTGATGAAGAAGGTTCAAGTTATTTCAACTCTTGAATTATTTAGTATTAAATGTTTGAGGTTCGTTTATAGAAAGATATATGTCAAACAATTGGCAATATAAATCTGAAGTTAAGGAGATGTTTCAGAACTGGAGGACTAGATTCAGAGCCCATCAGCAGATGAGAGTAAAATCATGGAGCTTGCCCAACAAGAGCAAGGCAGCTGAGAAGGAAGAGAACAGTAGGTGGTGCATGGTTGATGCCAGTGTTGAGAAACGGGGCTAACAAGAAGGTGTATAGTAGTCTAAGAAGCAGCATCCCAGAGGCACACGTAGAGTAACAAGTAGCCATGGTCAGAGAGTTGAAAAAAAAAAAAGAATGGTCAAGAGGATTAATTACAGAAAAGAGGATAAAAACTAAAAATAAATAAGTGGATTTGGCAAGATCATTGGTTATTGGTCAGGAAGCAAGGCCAATATTTTAAAAATAATTTATTAACATTGGTTTTGCTCTTAACCAATTCTTTACATGAATAAAAGAACCTGAAGATGAATAATATTTAAGTTTATAAAGTTATTTATTCTTTTAAAAATAGTTCTCTAATGGTTAATCATTTAATCCATAATCATAATCATATTTTTTAAAAGCTAATCATTAAATGATTTTATATTTCTTTTTTTTAATGTGTTTTATTGATTATAATGTTACATTTGTCCCAATTTTCCTTCCCTCTTCTCCCCTCCACCCGGTGGCCCCCCTCCCTCCAGTTGTCCCCCCCCTTTTAGACCATGTCCATTAGTTGTGCATATAGTTCTTCTCAACCTCTCTCTGTCTATTCCATTCCCTCCTACCATGATCCTTAATTCCTATATCATCTACCTTCCTCTCCCCTTTCCCCCTCCCTGCTGACCTCCCCCCAATATGTTCCCCATACCTATAGTTCTTTTTCCACCCTCGTTGCCTGTTTAGTTTGCCTTTGTTTCAATTCTCTAGCTTCTGTTGTTGTTTCTTGTGATGCAGTTTTCATTTTAGATTTCATAGTTTTGTTCCTCCTTTTTCTAAACCAGTCCCTTTAACATCTCATATAACAGTGGTTTGGATCTAATGAACTCTTTCAGTTTTGTTTTGTCCTGGAAACACTTTCTCTGCCCTTCTATTCTGAATGACAATTTCGCTGGATAGAGTATTCGTGGTTGTAGGTTTTTGCTTTTCATTCCTTTGAATATTTCTTGCCAGTCCCTTCTTGCCTGCAGGGTCTCCCTTGAGAAGTCAGCTGATAGTCTAATTGGGACCCCTTTGTACATGATTCTTTTCTTCTCTCTTGCTGCTTTTAAGATTCTCTCTTTATCTTTAACTTTTGACATTTTGATTATAATGTGTCTTGGAGTGGTTCTCCCTGGGTCCAGTTTTTTTTTGAACTCTCTGTGCTTCCTGGACCTGTAAGTCTATTTCCTTCCCCAAGTTTGGGAAGTTCTGCTTTATTATATTTTCACTTAATTTTTCAATTTCTAGTTCAT